>NW_024467610.1:640-3992 GCF_000804445.1 Metarhizium album ARSEF 1941
ATTAAGCCTAGCTCTCTTAAGAGTTATACTTAGCTCTTTAAACTATAAGCTTAGTAAGTCTTATAGCTTATATAAAGCTTTAAGTAATTAAATATACTTCCCTAGTATTTTATAACTATTAAAGAGCTTATATATTACTAGTATTATATACTTACTATACTTTATATATAGAAAGACATTCTTAATATTAAATTATAGTAATTCTATATTATACTTAGTAGCTAGTACTATTATAATTTAAAATATATATACTATAAGTATTACTATATAAGTTTATTTAATTATAAAGTAGTTCTATAAATTACTATATATAAAAATATATACTTTATATTTATTAAAATAACTTTTTTTATTAAACTTATAAATATAAACCTACTTAAAAGGCAGCAGCCTAAACTAAATATTTATATACTTAATTTCCTTCTAAGTGCCTTTATTATATAGTATAATAACCTCTATAAATATTACTTTCTTTTATTAAGCTTTTAATAAGTAGTTTTATATCTTCTTCTAGAATTTAAGCGCTTTAACTAGGTTAGTTAAGTAAACCTTCTCTAAATTAAGTTAAGTTAGTTAAGTAAACTTTCTTTATATTAAGCTATTACTAAAGCTAAGCTTTATTTTCCTTATTATATATTATATTAATTACTATATATACTATTATAAAGCTCTATATAGCTTTTATATTTATATTCTACTAATTAGGTAGAATATTCTCTAGTAGCTACTATAAATATTATATTAAATATATATTAAGATGTCTTTTATATAAAGCACTTTAATCTTAGCGCTTCTTTCTAGCTTGCTTTATGCTATAGTATAAAGCTTCTATACTTTATAAGCTCTTTATTTTATAGTTATTAACAGTAAATGCCTTTATTAAGACTTAAGCTCTCTACTATATATTTAAGTAAGTAGCTAACTTATTTAGCGCTTAGTAAGCCTCTAGCGCTAATATACTCTACTTTTATTATATATTAGTTAGTAAGATTACTTAAGTCTTATCTCTAGTCTAGGCTAGTATTTATTTTATCTCTAGTTTAAGCTAGTATTTATATTTAAGAAGGTTATAACTTAATACTTAGTTAAGCTTATAGTATACTAGTTAGCTACTTAGGTTTACTACTAGTATTATTATTTATATTAAATATATAATTAAGTATTTAATATAAAGTAGAAAGTTCTATATATATTTCTAGCTTTACTATACTTAGCTCTTTACCTTTAGGAATTATCTAAGCTTCTACCTCTAAGGTAGAATATATATTAAGTTTTATTATAGTATTATTTTCTATAAAGAAAAGTAAGTAGTTTACTTCTTTATCTAGTTTATTATTAATTTAAAGAGCTATAAATTAAGCTTTTAATTTTATTATAGAAAGCTTAACTATACTTTCTATATATATATTATAGAAGATAGACTTATTAAATATTATATTTCTTATTATTATAACTCTATTAAAGTAAGGAATTTATATTTAATATATATTAAAGGCAGAGTATTTAACTAAATACTTAATATAGCCTTTAGAGCTTATTTTATAGTACTATTTATTATAGCCTGCTTTATAATCTCTTTTAAGTAGATATATATAGTAGCTATATATATAGACTTTATTTTAATTAAGTCTTAAGTCTACTATATACTTTCTTATTAGCAATTAAGTATTATTATAAAACTAGGTATTTAGAGTTTGCTATAGTAATTTCTAACTAGTAGTTTAGTAAGAGCTTATATTATAAAGATATACTATAGCTTATATACTCTCTAACTATAAGTTTATAGGTAGGCTTATACTTATAAGTATCTTAATTAAGTATAGTATAATTAATTAGCCTACTCTTTTAATACTACTATTAAATTTATATATATAAGGGGGAGAGTTTTTAAGCTTAATTTCTTATATATTTACTTAGCATTAAAATATAAATTTACCTGCTTACTAAATTATAGTACTCTTATTATTTTATATAAACTTATATATTAATAGCTTAAATTACTATATAACTTAGTACTTATAGTAAAAAAGTATATTAATTACTATTTTCTATACTTTATTAAAGAGTAAATATACTTATATTATCTTAAAGTATTTATTCTTAATACTAGAAGCTAATTTATACTATTATAACTAGGTAAGTAATCTTAAAGGTCTTAATATATATACTAAAATAAATATAGTAATATATACTCTCTAGAGCGCCTAGATATAACTTAGTATACTAGTACTTAAGTATAGATATTATAGTCTTTATACTTAATTCTCTTTATATATATACTTTTAGTATTTAAGTAGAGCTTCTTAAGTATAGCTTTACTAAGATAGCTAGCTTATAAATACTATAATTTAGAGGTATCTTCTCTTAGCTTTAAAGAGTTCTTACTAAGCCTCTAGTACTAAGAGCTTTATATATATATATTTTAAGTGTAACTACTTATAGTAATAATAGTAGAAGAGCTTAAAATTATAGTATTTTCTTAAGAGTTCTTTATATAGTTATTAAGAGGCTTATATTTAAGAAAAATTAAGCTAAACTTTCTAACTAGCTAAGCTAGTATTATACTTCTTTCTAATAGTTTATAGTATAATATATAATTATAACTATAAAGCTAAGCTCTCTTTTTATATAGAAGATCTACTAAGATAATATTAATATAGAAGTTCTTAATAAAAGCTATATTACTAAGAGTAAGGTCTACTATTTTAGTGCTATTATTACTATATAGAATCTTTCTAAGTATATATATACTTCTTTTAATAATTAAATAGCTTATTACTTCTGCCTTTATATATTCTTTTATTATCTCTCTAAATAAGCCTAGCTTAAGTAGATTAATATTATTAATAAAATATATAGTACTATAGTTATTTAATAGTATACTTAAGAAGAGTAGATATTTAGCTTATTTAAGCGCTATATAGATTCTAAAGTATTGCCTATATAATTAGGTAATTTAGGGATTTATAATAGCGCTATTAAATCTCTTATTAAAAAAGTATAGTTTCTTATTAAAGCTCTAGTTATTTTATAAGCTTAGTTCTATGCCTTCTGCTGCTAATAGCTTTAAGTATAAATTCTTTTATTTATTACTATTATAGTAGTTCTTTATTTATATAATCTCTTTCTTAGTTAAATATATATAAAGTTTAAGACTTTAGTTTTCTATAAGTATATAGTATAGTCTTCTATATTTCTAAGCGCTCTAGAGATAGAGAAGAGAGGAATTCTTAGGTATATAAAAGCACCTCTTCTTCTTTATATTATTCTAAGTATTAATTTAATTATTACTACTATTGCCTTAAGTATTATTATTAGTATTATTCTTATTATCTTTATAATTTAAGTATTT
>NW_024467610.1:4090-149857 GCF_000804445.1 Metarhizium album ARSEF 1941
AGTCTTTAGTATTTTAATACTTTTATTATTTCTTATTATATTAATTAAAGTTTTAGCCTAGCTAGAATTATAGTAAGATCTAGCTACTTTAAGGAAATTATAAATAGTAATAATACTCTAGATCTTAGTAATATTCTCTATAGTAGTATAAGTAAAGGCCTTACTTTATTAAAGATACTAATTCTTAGAATTTTAATTTATATATTAAGTATTTTTAAGAACTACTTTATAAGCTCTATAAGCTTCTATATAAATACTTAAATTATTTAAAGCAAGCTATACTTTTAGCGCCTTAACTAGCTGCTTAAGAGTAAATTTAGAATTTATTCTCTCTAGCTTAACTATAGTTACTTAATATATACTTAGTTTAATTAAAATAGCAAACTAAGTATATATATAAATTATACTATTCTCTTTTTATATAGCTAGTTAGTATACTAATACTTATAGTTCTTTTATATTTAGTTATATACCTTAAAGACTATATAAGTTAAATTAAAGTAATAATATACTTTATAAAGAACCTTAGTTTTTACTATTATTAAATACTTAAGCTTAAGGAAACTATTAAACTTCTACTTTAATTAATTAGAGTTTATATAGTTCTAAATCTTCTATATTTTATAATAATTATATATTATATTATACTAATTCTTTTAATTTATAGAGAAATAAAGAAGCTTTACTAGCGCTATAATAGTACTTATTAGTATAGTTAGCTTAGTAAATTAGCTTATAGTTAGCTTAAAATAAAAATAATAAGTATATAATATATATAAAGAATACTTAATATACTAATAGAAGTTATAAAAGTTAATTAATACCTTCTAAGCTTATAACTATTATATAATAGTAGTAGCACTAAGCTAGATATTACTTAAATAATAGTTAAAAGCCTTAAATTAATTTATAAAAAAGAGAATTATATATACTCTTTAAATAAGTACGCCTAGCTCTACGCTTTAGGTGCGCATTAACTTAATTCTATATGCATGTGTGTCTATTAGCCCTAGGTGGGTATGCTAGGGCGCGTGGGCATGCCGTTGCCGTGCGACACAAATCAGGGGGCGGCGCCCTCGAAATGTTTAATGCATGCAGGTGGCCCATCGTGCGAGCAATCGACCTCACGCAAGCCCATCGCAGCCATGGCCAGGAAATAGTACTGGACTTGGCGCTACGCCCCTCGGACGTCCCCGGTACGACGGCGTAACATCATTCTCGACGCATCAGCCACTTCAGCATCATGAGCGGCGTCGACAACGACCCGATTCGAGATATCACCATTGGGCAGACAGTCTGGCAAGCCGGTGTCGTGCCATGTTTCCATTCTCCGGAGAGCTACGGTCCCCACCATCATTCGGAAGGAATATCGACTTGCCAGCATGGTCCTCAAAACGGTCGTCAAACAACCCCTGTCACTGAAAACATGATATGTAGTTAATATTCCCTGCTTACGAAAGCACGTGCGCTGCCAGAAACAGTGACGGAGAACAGGAAACCGATCGTTGTACGTATTCAGTTGCGACCCGCGACCCTGTCTGCTCATCCAATCTACGGAGTACATTCATGGGTCATGACTCATGACCGTCATCAACCCTGGCTTCAAGTACACGTCCGTGCCATCCGGGCGTGCTAACCGTGTAAGATGATTCGTAGCTTGCCGCAACGCGAGTCAAACGAGACGACCAAGGTTGATCAGTCTCGTCGCCATGGGTAATACTCGTCATTCACGTAGTCTGCAGTCGCCCAATGAAAGCGTGGGACCGATCGACATGGCTCTTTTGGATTTGAGAGCGCTATTGCCGAAAATGGAAAACGAAGTCGGCGCCATGCAAAGTCATCACCTTGACTTTCCCGGCGGCGCAACGCTTATATCGAGAGTCACCACCGCACAGAACGGTCTCGTTTGCCTGTCCGAGGCACTTGGTCTTCGTGCCTGGATGAACGCAGGGCAACGTGAGCAGCCAGAGGCTGGATGGAGCCTGACGAGTCGACGACATAAGAAGGGTCTGGATCGGCATGCGAGGTTGAGGATAAGATGCCGGGACCGTAAATTTGAAAGGCGGAAAGGAAGGCTGGACTCACCTTACCACGACCTACCCAAGCGATATTTGGCTCTTCCAGCAAGTCTAGCCATTTCTTTAAAAGGTGTGATGCAGCTCGCCCATCATGCTGAAGAAACAGTGTCTGTTGCAGCCACGCCACCCTCGTGCGCGGCAGAAACACTTGGAGAGAACACGATCCTGAACTGTCTCTTTACTCTTCTGATGAATAAGCCAAGGCTTTCCGTGGTTTGTGGAAGTTGATGCACTTGCATGACGTTCCGCCTTATTGGGTAGACCTGGTTGGCATGACGCGGGACTCCCAGCCCGACGCAAAGTCACCTCACCCGATCGAGATTCTGAGGGAGAATACTGAGCCGGAGCCAAGCTCAAGCCCTGAGCATTTCTTTGTATATGTGAAGATGACTTGGGCTCTAGTCGTTGATTTTCGCACCGAGCTGGGGGGTGGGCCGGGAGGAGGTGGCGATGTGGCTCATGAGTCACGGCTCATTGGTAGGGGCTGTTGTGTCGGCATGGCTCGTGGGCATGGTGATTCCGTGAGAGAGCGAAGAGGGATTTTTATGCCGTCTGCATGGAGTGAGTCCGCGCTGGTGTGGGATAGACCAGGAGCTGATGGTGTGACGTGGAGGAAGCTGATGGATGACGGGGGGGAGGTTCCTCACTGGAAGAGCTTTGAGCATGATGGTTGATTGAGCTGCGGAGAGGCAACTACATGGGGCAGCAAGCGGACAGTGTCGCATCGCAGTAACTTATCGTGTGTGCGACCTGGGCACAGTGAAGGACGAAATCATACCAAGGTACCATCAACATACCACGTCGCACACATCTCGTCTGTGGTGAGACACACGTCGACTATTATCTCTATTTGGCAACGGCCAAAACATGCCATCGAGGCCAATCCATGGCGCAGGGATTCTTGGAAGAAGAAAAAGAAAGCAAGACGGAACGAAAAAGAAATCGGAAGTCGGACCTTGGAAACCAACGCTGACAGGCAAGAACCGGCGTCAAACCGGAAGAACACCGACGACGGAGCGGCTTGGTTCGTTGCAATACGACCTGGAGATATATGCAGGAGACAACCGACCCCGATGATGGCTATCTGGCAGCCACAGCGGCGCGAGAAAGAGACCTGGCTCTTGGGATCCCCGTTCGTCCTGCTGTCTCTCCTTCCGAGGCGCTTCGTTGTTTGTATTCGATGCTTTCACGATGCGCGCTGGTTCTGGATAGAGCGAGCTTTCCACGGTGTCTGTAGGCAGTGGCGAATTTCGGGCGCTGGAAAGAAACCATGGCGAGGTTGCCCAAGATGGCTTTAACCTGATGCTCGGGGGAAGTTCAACACCGGTGGCCAAGTTGGGCACCAGCAGACCTGAATTTACGAGCACGCCAACATGAACGTGGTCTTGCACACCGCATCGCGTGCTCATGGATGCGCCCAACAAGAGCCCTATCTTGTCACGGCGCGGTTTGGCTTCGTCATTGCCAC
Source organism: Metarhizium album ARSEF 1941 (assembly GCF_000804445.1). Lineage (NCBI taxonomy): Eukaryota > Fungi > Ascomycota > Sordariomycetes > Hypocreales > Clavicipitaceae > Metarhizium > Metarhizium album. The sequence continues at coordinate 7,637 of NW_024467610.1, forward strand.
GCTTTCCTCGTTTCACAGCGCCGTTTCTGCCGCCTTGCATGGCAGCTGGGATCCCGTGGTTCGTTAAAAGGTGCCGTACGCCGGTCCTGGAGGGAGTCTCACCCTGCAGATGTTGCGGAAACGGTATTACGACGAGCCTGCAGGCCTCATCGTTGTCAAATGCTGTGCTTCCCACGAGACGCGGGACCGTGCAAATCGGGTGCGACTCGACCATCTGCCAATTGGCTGCCTTTAGGTGTATTGTACTTTCTTTTCCTGTCATTGTCCCCGAAGTTCGAGTTTACCTTTTTTTCCACGTCTGGTCAAGCATGTTTGGTTCGACGGGACGCGGGAATTCCGCTTGAGAATGCTCTGGCTTCCGGATGCCTGCTCGCCCTGCCTGCCGGTGATTCATCAGCGCTGATTACCCAAGTGGCAAAGATAGCCTTTGATTTGAAAGGGCGGTTATTGAACATTTTCTCCTCGCTGCTGCACGATATAAGCGTCTTATTCAGCGCACCGCGGATGCTGTTGTCATGTGCGTAAGGATGAGTACGACTGACTCCCTGAAATTCTTGCCCGGCTGATACTGTATATGTATAGACTCTGACCAAAAGCCCGCGCCGGACTCTATCTGCTCTTTTTGACTTCCTTCTTTCCGTTTTGCTTTCCGGCGCGTCTGGGAGAGCGAAAAGCCGCAACGGGGTTTTTTTCCCCTTCTCTTCTCAAGCTCATCCGTACGTTTCTGGCAGCCGGAGAAGGAGCAGAAGCCTCCAACTTATCAACTTTTCACTGGAAACCATCATCTCGCCTCGCAACACCCAGGGAAGCTTTGTGGCAGCGTCATGGCTGGTCTCACCGTCTACGAAGTCCGCTTCGGAGTCGGCAACTGCCTGCACTACGGCGTGTTTGTGCAAACGGGCAACGACGGCGCCGGCATGCTCATGGACGTCCGCGGCTCCGTCAACGCCGGCGGCAAGCTCGTCTTCAATTCTCGCAGCGAGATGCTTGCGCGCTTCGACATGAAGACCCCCATGGGCGTCATCGGCGCATACCAAGTCCACATGCTGGAGAACGTCTGCCGCGGCGTCGATCCGCCCGACACGCAGTACGGCTCTACCTCCTTGTCGGGGGGATCCAGCCCTATTTGTCGCTGCAGCGAGTGGAATGACAGAGTTTGGGGCGCCATATACTCGTCTGGTATCATGAAGGGACAGTGCTTTGGGCTCGAGGAGTGAAACGCTATCATACATCAATGCGCCGACTTGGGGGCCGACGCCGACAGGCCACGCTGGAGAGGGATTGGGAAGAAAATGAGAAAGGGGCCGGGAGGGAGTGTCTTCCCGGGCGGTTCTCCCTCCATTCAGGCTCTTGTATATCTTGTCATGTGGCGAATGAGAACTCGGGCGTGTCGACTTACTGTGGGATCCGGAACGGATGTGCCTCCATATTCAGCACCTACTCATCCAGACTTACGATGTCGGCGGTCGAGAACATGGGATGGAAGTACTTCGACGGCTCGGCCAGCCACGAGCTTTGACAGAAGCACTAGGGCGTGACGGGCCGTGAGTTCCAGCCCGTGGGAAACTCAACTCCATGTAACCCTCCTTGGGGAAGGGATATTGCGCAACCCGGACACCCAATTCACCCACGTTTGAACGTTCGGTTCTGGTACTGTTGCTGATGCAGCGATCCTATACCATGCTCACTGTTGAATTTTCTTTGTCGTCTGTAATCGCTATTCACGCACAAGACTCACCGTCGCCTCGAGCCACAGAAGATACCGCGGGTCCTTGGCGGTTGTACAGGCCCTGGGGAGACGTGGTTTCCATTTTGAGCGCCTGGTCCCAGAGAGCCTCTCGCTAGGGGCAATGTCTACGATTCTTTTGAAGAAGGGTCTTTTTGATGCGCTCTGGCATGATGCCTGTCGGGAACGAACCACATGCCCATGCGTGACCGTACCCGCCGACGGGTTTGGTCCCGACGACGGGGTGATCGCTGTGTTTGAACAATCTGCCCGCCAGTCTAGGCATTCGTGCGGCAAACCAAGCCAAGTGTTCTGGTTTTGGGCCCAGGACGGGTTCCCGTGGATAATGTTGATGTTGCCCGGGAGGAGGCTGTCTTGTTCGCCAAGGACTCACATGGGCTGGAACGAGAAGTGCTTGTCTGGGGTGTCCAGACACGTCCGGGACACGACTTCATGTATGTAAGAGCTGATACACATGCTGGGGACGTACTGGAAGAGGGAAATACACGCCGCCGCCCAGCGTGAATGCGCAGCGGCTAACCACGTCCTCGTACCTCGTCGAAGCTCACCGGCCGAACGCCGCGGTGCTTGGTCTTGTTCTGGGCCTTTCAGCCAAGTCCATTACTTGGATTTCGGGCTGTAGTAACTCGGTTCGCCGGTGGTTTGAGAAACGGACGTCATGCAGGGATAGAGTCCTCGGCGGAGCGGACACCACTCGCGATTCGAGCCGCAGCCCTTTGCCCGTCTTGGCCGCTAAAAAGGTCGATGAATTCGACGGCCATTTTGTTGGGCGCGTTGAATCTGGGCATAGACCAAGCCTCAAGCCCCTCAACTCGGTTGCCTCTCTCGCTCTCTCTGACTTGGGTCGCTTGCTGGCCGCAGAGCATGCTTCCGCGCAAACGTGTGGTCACATTTCCACCCTTCTCGAAACAGCTCGCATACCTCCCCCATCTAAGCCAGTCGAGTAGCTGCGGTCCTCGAGTCCTCAGACACAAAAAAATGATGCTTCATAAGGGACTGGGGCGAGAGCAGAGGTCCCGGGAGATACTTGGTATGTCAACTTGTGTCCTGAGCTCGACCTTGCTCTGGTCAAAGCTTCTTGGGACGTGTTGAAGACGTCTTTCCGTAGCGGCAACATTTATCCGCTGCTTCAGCTTTTCTATGCGCGTCCGCGACCCGGGATACCTCCTCTACCGCAACTGGCAGAGGTCGGATATGAAAAGTGCCGTGACAGCAGTGTCTTTACGCTTGGCGACGGCGAGGAACACGGCTAAAGGAAGTGGGCGAGGCTGTGGAAGGCATGCCAAACCCAAGAGTGAAGGTATTTCGCGCTTGTGGTCGAATGTGGTCTTACTTTGCTGCAATGCACGTGGAAGACGCCAGATGATGCAGAGAGAATCCTAGATGACGTGCGAGGCCCCATTAATACGAACGCAGTTTTGCGTCTCTGGGATCAGCCGTGGGAGCCCAAGGGGTTCTGTCCGCGTCGCGGAGTCTTCCTGACACCGAGAACTGGAGCTGCGAATGTTATCCCTGGACCCTGCACCAGGACACCCAACGGATAACCAGCCATGTTCCGCGCGTGAAATGGTCCGGGGACGTCATCTTCTGTTCTCGTAACGCAGGTTGGTTTTGCGCAATGTGCGCACGCGGCATGTCCTTTGTCGTCCTTTGTTCTCGGAGACGCTATGCGATAGCGGTCTGGCTTTTGTGACGACGACGAAGCTGCACAGTCCTGCTGGTTCATGAGAACGAGCATCTTGATGATGATCTGATCCACTGCCAATGATTCAGTAGACTTGGCAAACGCACGGTTGTAAAAAGACTCCTGCATCTTGCCACACCTCCCTGGTTGCCTACAATGCCACCACGGAATGAATCAACTGCACAACATCTTTGAAAGGACAGTCCTGTCATTTGTAATCCAAATTCCCAGGGCGTGGGTCATTCACTCATCGCGAGGCTAGGAGTCGTCGGCTTGCCATTCTAGTCTGGGGGCAGAGATGCTCCTCCTCCGAATGGTCTTCAGGCCGCAACTGCAACACTCTCCTTTTCGTGGGACTGTCTGCAAGCTTGCTTTGCGAGCGCTCGAACTGACCCTGAACGAATGAATGGTCGGGGATTGTGTTCGCTCTCGGACGCCGAGTTATATAAACCTCGTCATGTCCCCCTCGGCAAGGGTGAAGAAGCGTCAACCTCGAGGCTCTATTAGTCTCAGCAACACACGTCTTCACCCGGCGACGACCTTGTCATTCCAACACCAGAACTGGCACGTCATGTTATACCCGTCGTGTGCAAGACAGCAAACACCGTCATAGTGAGCTACATTCCCACCGGGCTTGATCAAGGGGACACTGGAACCATTGCCATCATGCCGGATGAAGCGGACACTGGATCCTTCCCCGTCGCGTTGGGTCTTGGACGACGAAGAGCAGCACCTTCTCAGCTCCGTCCACGCGGCGACCTCCCTCATGAGCCGCTCCCCCGGACTCCAACGTTGCGTAGAGAGGGAGCCGTGCGCTTTGTTGAGAACAACTCTTGGACGACAACACCGCCAGATGAGGCCCCTTGCATTTGTAATTGTGTTCCTAAACCTGGTGATTCGCCGGTTGCCCTTCAAATACCGATATTTCAACATCGATGTGTGGACTTTTCCCTGAAGAATATGTTTACACAACATAGCGGAACCTACGAAGATCTGGAGACTGTGGTCAAAGATGTACATGAGAAGGTGAAAGGGGGCCTGCCCGAAAGAGCGGCGGATGTGTACAACGAACATGGACTGAGATTTAAGTGCTTGGGCTGCACGTCATACAAACCTGCGGATGAGTTTCCCCCGGGAGCTACGAGATGCTTTGACGACACCGAGCCACGGAAGGTGGTGCTATACGGCCTCCGATGCAGCGAATGCGAAAAATCATGCGACACCACGGAAATGCGTCGCAGGTTCGTACGTCCGACCCTTCGTTCAGAATGATGTTGTGCCTGCAAATCTTCTGCCCGGCTTGCCGTGTTGCTTGGTGGCCATGCTGGTGGTTCGTCTATCAACCTCTGTCGACCCGTCTGCGGCGCTGCTCTTCTTTCGCCCTGTCGATCTCCTGGAAGACATGGGCGAATGCAACTCCGATTTGGGTAATTGCAAGTACCACGCTGTACCGAGACCGAGCCTGCGCGCGCGAGAGAGAGAAAGAGAAAGTGCCGAGACAGAGTTCCATCGCCAGTCGTTTCTGCCGGGAGGTGCCACGCTCGGTGGACTAGCAGGATTTGTGTGTGGGAGCGTCTAGATGATGAGAAAGTTGTGGAGCAATATGGCTTTGATTTCTTTTCTGGGAAGTAGAATTCGGTGATGATGAGTCAACGTGCGTGTGTATAATACAAAGATATTGACGTGATGTATGCAGACTCGCCGAGAAAACGAGCTGTCAGCCAGGAAAGATTAAAGTCCTCCGGCTCAGTACTTTCTGGCAATCAAGGGAGGGAAGTCAAACTTGTCTGTGTACTTGGATGTCGCTGACAACGGCTACGTGACCAGGAAGGATGCCCGTCTCGCCGTCAGAGTTTTCGTGCCTGCTTGCTTTGTAATTGCTTTAGACTTGCCGGAATCTGCATGTAATTCGAATGCAATGTCGACTTGTTGTAATGCCATGTTTGGCATGGACACACGTTTGGAATGTGACGCAGGAGTACTATACAGATATGCTGATATTGCTCCGTCAATACACTCGGTAGGACGTTTTCGTGCTATGACTAAAACTCTGCTCCAGGAAAAGAGAAAACTTACTAGGTTGCTAGATAGCTAGATAGCTCTATGCCAACACTCCAATCATAGTACATGTGCTTTGTTTGCCGTCGTGGATGGGATCGAGGTCCAAGGGACCCTGACCTTGCAGGTTGTCCATGGCTCGTCTATTCGCATTGCCACGCAAGTGAAGCCAGCTGGTCCTCTAACAACACGGGCGTTAGTATGGTAGTAGTACTTTGAGCTGTTTCAGAGGAAAAAGTGAACACAACTAGTACTTTGACCATGTCATGTACTTTTACTCACGTAGCCCATATGCCTTGCAAGACGTTGTCATGCCAATAGCACCAGTCATCGTGTACCTTGCACGTTTGTCGATCGAGGCTAAGGGGGAACATGCCAAAGTGCCGTCGTGTCGTCAGCCAATCAAGCTGCCATGTACAGTCACAGACCGTTCCGAGGCGGTGGCTTGCCGGTTGACTCACGACGCCACGGTTTTGACTCAACAGTGAATTCATGCATTCTCCATTTCCCCAAGAATGAACCTTGTGCACATGTAAGATGACGAGTAGCCCAGGCAAGGCGGCGAACCAGAACCCACCTTGGTTGATGACGAGTGACGGAAGATGACTGCATCTTGATTATTCCCTCCGACCAAGGACGTTTCTGCCTTGGAGGTCAAGAGGCGTTTTTTTCTGTCCTGTCCAGGTCAGCGCGAGGAAGGAGCACTTGGCCTTCCTGCCCATGCCAAGCTTCCAATCCCCGACTGCGAGGTATATAATGTTAACAAGAATTGGAACTTGGCCGACTTCGTTTCTCTCGTCTCACACGAGTTGCTTTTCCAAGCACTTTTTTTTAATCCGCCTTTTGAGAGAAACTCTTGCTTTTCGCGGCTGGGGGCTGCACAGTCTAGTCTCGTCTCGCAGAGATCGGCAACACGCTCACTCGTACTTACAAGCTACGACCGCTACCGTTGATCCACCAATACTCGGGACTCGGAACTCGGGACTCGGGACGAGCATTGAGCATTGAGCTCCATGAGCACGAGCAACGAACAATAACCAGTGAGGCCGCCTGCTTGCCCCCAGACCAAAGGCCCAAGCTAAGCAGCAAGGCAGCCATGAACTACCCCCCAGGCACGCCCGCACATGCCATACTGCCCGTCAATGTCCAGTCCACGTCGAAGCAGCCCGTAGCTGACAAGGCTCTGCACGAAGCCACCTGCAAGAACAATGGCAGTACACAACAGCCCAGAGAAACAACCGCCGGGCAGGACATTCAGAAGAATCATAAGAGACCCTACACCGCCCGGGCCTCGTTCCTCTTGCCTCGCCGATCCTCAACCACCAGCAAAGACAAGCAGAGGAGCCGCCGTCCTGACATGGACTTACACCACGATCCTTCATCAGCTGGCATGACGGGGCAGTCGTCTGCTTCGTCCAACAGACACCACCACCCGCCCACCGTCTCGGCAGCGGGCTACTCCTCAAGTCCGTTTGCCGCATGGCGACGAGGCTCGACGTCTGTTTCCCCCGGCACCGAGTCGGCCCCATTGACGGCCGCCGACGCCGTCGTTGGTCTCCTTGCCGCATCGTGCCAGGCGCAGTGTGACTTGGACGAGTTGAACACGTCACCGATGGGGGGGACCGCGCCGCTGACGAGGCTCCTCGCCAAGGTCAAGTCGTTCAAGACGACGGCCCAGCTATTGCACAAGTTCCTGCGGCGCGTCGAAGCCGGCACCCTGGCGCACCGAGATCGCCCAGCCCTGGTGGATCTGGACGTGCTCGTCACTGTGCTGACCGCTTCCATTCTGACCGTTTCCGAGTTGGAGAGCCGGCTGGATGCTTTGCTGGTCCAGGCCAACGAGCTGGGCCTCGGCATTGACGAGGTAGTGCCGCACTGCTCGAAGAGCCTGGCCAAGGATGCCAACAGGATTGCAATGGTGGACTTTATACTCACCCAGCTTCTGAATCTTCTACAGGTGTAAGTCGCCATGAACACGTGTTTCCGTCTTTCTGCCTTTCTCCCTCTCTCTCTCTCTTACACACACACACATACACACACTCTCTCTGTCTTTCTCTCTCTCTCTCTTTTTTTTTTTTTCCGTCAAATCCGGCAGAACCCATAAGGACTCATTCATCTCAGGAGCAGTCACCAAGACGCAGCGCGCCACCAGGCCCAAGCCGCCCTCGCCGTCATGGACATGCTCCAAGCAGACGCCAACCTCGCCAGCCGCATGCGACAACTACAAGATACAGCCAATGGCCTCCAGCTCGTCTCCCAAGAGCGTCGTGCCCAAACTGCTTCTCGGTCCCCGCCAAGCTACAGTCTTCCTGCATCAAGGGGCAACGACGAGCTGCCCAGCTACGACCAGGCTCTCGATGACGACTCCGTCACCATTCAGCCCCGAGACTGGTCCGTCTACTCGGGCTTGAACCTCGGCGACATATCTACCTTGTCCAGAATCAGTCTACCTCTGATCCTGGGTGAAATCAAAGACGCTTACTACTACACGCAACAGTATGCGCAGTCCGTGAGAGAAGGACTCATCGCGTTGGAACAAGGACGAAGCCCCCATAAGTCCAAGAGCTTGGCTCGGGTGCTGGGTATCCGAGAAGGGAGCAGCAGGGAACACAATAGCCGCCCGTCAGATCATGGTGGCCTGACGCACAGATTGGCGCTCATGGTAGCGAGGGGAAATTTATTGGCTCCATCACACTAGAAGGGTATAGAGCAAGCGGTCCAGCAAGAGGACGTTCCTTTTTGAATGCACTTTCTGTGCCTTTCCATTTTCCCTTTCTTTCATTTGTTTCTGATGCTCGGAAGACCTCACAAGATGTCGGGGGGTTTTTTTTTCTAAGCGCACCATCTTCTGGGGTAGAAGCTTACCATCACGGCTGTTAGCCTTTCCATTCCATGTTCAGGGCGGACTAGTTCAGGATCGGCTTCTTCAGGATATTCTTTTAGGGCACTTCTTCTTATTTCTTTAGTTCATGTCGCTCGAGTTCAAATTACAGTCGACCCTACTTTATCTTCCAAATCTTCACGCTATTTCATTACCGCGCCTTGGAAAAAGATTATTTCATCGTCGGCTCTAGCCTGTAACCTACAGATACATTATTTGCGGTAGTTTCATACTGTTCCCAACTTCAAGGATTGACTCGCCGCAATCTGATTAATGCTCAGCTCTTCCAGCTGATACGCAAAGTGGCAATATCCAGTATACAAGTAATGCCAAATATCGACCATGCTCACCTGCAGCCAAATTTGTGCGGCACACATTGGTATCATTATATGCCATCCCAGCAACGAAATGACAACCGCTAGTTCAAGTAAAGGTCGTGTGGGCTCTTTTTTTTTTTTTCCTCCCCAAGGATCGACCAGTCCAATCACTTTGTCATGTGTCGGCGTGAGTAATAGTAAAGACCTCAACCTTGAACCGGCGCAACAGAATTCAGTGCTGTTACCAGGACGCAAGAAGTTGCACTCCTCGTCGTAACGTCCTTTCCAGGTCTACCACCATCGATCGCGGGCAGATTCAGCTTGTCGCTGCACCAACACTCTTGGCCGTATTCTACGCCTGCACATCTGTGCTGGTGGCACTCGCCAAGACACCCCTCGACTAACTTGTTTTCGGCATTGACAACTTGGCTCTGGAGAATTCGGTCATTAGATGGCTATACAACGTAGGCGTAATAAGCAGATATTGCGTTCCCCTGGGAGATCATCGGCCGAGCAGGAGTTGGCGTGGTCGAAGGCGCAGAGTCTTGGTAGACGACACGGTAGGCGCATCATCCTCGCTTGTACTAGAAGTAGCGGCGGGTGAGGTGGGAGTGGTCGACGCGTGGTAAAACGATAAAGACACAAGTGTTCGGACACTAGCAGAGTTGTCAAGGCTGAGCGTGGTTGCAGATGGTTCGGATGCGGTTGTTGCAGGCACTGATGCGGTAGCAGGTTTGTGTTAGGCGCACAAAATATCCAGGAGAACGTGATGGATGAAGAATTAAGCAAAGAGCCAAAAGCAGCGCTATGCTTTGTATAGTTCCAATCTAAGACCGGCTCCGCAATACTCTGTTTTGTCACCAGGACAGAGGAAATTACAGTCATCCGGGTTGCCGGCCTTGGCACTGCCAGCTTGCAGCTCGTTGCCACAGTAGCACTCTCGGCCATATTCCACACCAAAGTACACCTGGCCGTGACAGAAGTTGGAGCAAGATTCGAGTGTCATATTATCATCCGCGTACATATGACTGTTGAGCGCACGGCCGTCTGTCGCTTCTGTCCAGCACCCCTGGAAATTCCAAAGGCCAACCTTCAACTTCCTGGCGGGACCTGTTGGTGTAGGTGTAGGTGCGGACGAGGTGTTGGTTGCCACAAAGGGGCCGAGTTTGTATACATTGAGGCGAGATGGGCCACCACAGTACTCGGTCGAGTTGTCTATCGGATATCAGCCAACGTCCACAGGATTTAACCCTTCTACTTACCGTTACAGGTCATGCTGCAGTCCTTGTCGGGAGCAGGGACAGCGCCAGCAGTGAACTCGTTGCCGCACCAACACTATCACCACCGGTTAGTCAAAATATTGGCCTCTGCGGTGAAAGTGTCCTCAGCCTCAGCTCACCTCGCCACCATATTCCAGGCCGGCATATATGTATTTACCAGCCTTGCAACCGTCAACACAATCCTTCACCGTTCTCTTGTCAGTGCCCGCACCGTTCGGCAGCGCGCGACCGTTTGTAGCTTCAGTGTAACAGCCTATGCTCGCATATCCCGACACACCCGGATTGATAACCGGTCCGGCTGGAGGGGGGGGTTGTGTCGTGTTGCCATCCCACTTGAGCGAATTGCCAAACGTTGACATGTACGATCCAGGATTGTTGTTTCCGTTTCCACCGCAAATCTGCTTCAAGGCTCCGGCGCAGTCATAATTACAATCGACGTCGTTCACTTTCTCCCGGGGTATAGTGTTGCCTCCCCAGCATTCCCGTCGATACTGCGTACCACAAAACGTAAAGCCCTTGTCACTGCAGGCCTTGATACAATCCGCATTAGTCATTGTGTCGCTGGAGAAGATGGCGTTGGGCAGCTCGCGGCCGGGGTCATTGTCCCTGTAGCACCCCATGTACTTGAATTGACTCTGGCCATCGGGCAGAAGCGGCGGTGCCTGCTCGGCGACGGCATTGCAGAAAAATTGAATGAACTGCTTCCCAAGCGTGGCGTCGTTGGTGTTCATAGTCCACCGGGCCGTGCCGTTGTACGGAGCCGTATTCCATTGTGCGTAGGGCACGTTGCAAATCAGCGTAGCGTTCGCGCTCTCCCCTGCTCCTAGCGATGTGCCTTCGGCAAGGTCTACCTGGTTCAAGGCTCTAATGAGCCCAGCGAGGCCAAAGGGAGGCTTTGACACAGTCAACGACAAAGGAGCCGCGCCCGCTGCTGCGCTATTGGTGACCCGGAACTTGAGGGATCTAGAATTATTTTCAGTCACATTGCCAAACGTGAAGGGTGTGCCCGGTTGGTATTTGACCCATCCGGTTGTATCGGGTGTTTGGAACTCGAGCAACGCCTTTGGTGCAGGGCCTGCTGAGGCAGCCATCGAGATTGTTTTATTGCCGCCATTCGAAACGAACTTGACGTAGCAAGAATAGGTGCCGCTCGTGGACGTATCAAATAGGACGTTCACTGTTGCTGCTGAGTTCGGTCGAATGGTAGATGGTATTTTCTGAAGTCTGAATTTACCAACGACCAAATCTCCCTGGCCGTTCCAAGCTTTGAATGGTCCGTTAGTGCTGTTTGTGGAATACAGCACCGACTGGACACTTAGCATCCCATTGCCCAAGTTGGAGGCTATGATGCTTTCTGACACCCCGTTGGGATCCTCGCCCGTGATGGCTTTCTTGAACGTGAGAATTACAGGAGTAACATCCAGAAGAGCACCGGCGCTCTGGCCTGTTCCAGTCAGTCTGGCGTGAGTTCCGGTGCTGAAACCGGCGGCTGAGTTGGTAGTGTTTACAACGACATCGTTGGATTGCAGGCCGACGTTTGAAGGAGAGAATTTGGCGTTGACCATGAAAGTCTGGCCAACAGCCAGCTCCAGGGGCAGTCTAGGCAAACCAGAAAGGCTGAAATCCTTGCTCTTAGCATCGTTAAGCTCAATGCCCGTCACTGTCACGCCGATGAGGGCCTTGCAGGTAACAGGCTTGACAACGCTACTGTTCTTCGTGTTGACGTTGCCGAAATCGACGGGCGACGTGCAGTTGAGAGGCACATTGACGGGGGAGCCAAAGCCGTAGACGTAACCTTGGGTCGTTCCGACATACACGATTCCGTCGCCAAATACGGGTCGAGTAAACTTGGTTACCCCCGGAATGTTAAGGGACTGAATCAGGTTCATGGTTGAGCTTCGGGGCACAGCGTCATACACTCGAAGGTTGAGGCCCTGGACGTCCGTGATCCAGAGAAGACCAGTCCCCGGCTGGCCCTGGAGCGAAGTGGTTGTGCCGTGGCTGACTCCGAGAATATACGCGTTGTTCGTGGGGGTTTCGGCCACCTTGGAGAAGGACGGGATTCCGTCACTGCACGAGAACTTGAAGACGATGGAGGGGTGTTGGATGACGTTGATATATATGTATCCGCCCTCCAGAGGATAGACGCCAGCACCCGCGTACACCGAGTTGAGGTTTTCGTAAACCTGAATCACGTCGTCGAGACCGTCTTTGCCGTTCTTGTATCCACCCAGGTTGTCCAGATTGAGAAAGTACGTCTTGCCGCTCTTTCCCGTAACGACGCCAATTCGCTTGACGCTGCCGCATGAAAACTCACTTGGCAGAATCTCCAAAGGGCTCGTGCCCAGGTCTTTGTCTGCACCATCCAACGCGCGCTTCTCCCAAGGCATGAAGAAATCGACCAGCTGAAGACTGCCATCCGCGTTTATCGTCATGTGCAGTGCAGCCTCTTCCAACGAGGTGGGAGGGTTGAAGCCATTGACAGGCACGTCGGCAAGCTGAGAGGCGTACCCATTTCCCGTGGCGAGGAAAATAGAGCCCTTGTCATCAGAGGCAATACCGCCGCCAGACATCCAGATGCCACCGCCTCGGATGGCATTGGGGACGCCGTCGCCCTCGGTTGCCCATTTCTCTACAATTTTTCCCGTCGTCTTGTGCCAGCCGATAATCCAGCCAGTGAAGTTGTACTGCACGCAGTGGGATGCAAAACCGGCATAAATGAAATCGCCAGTTTGCAGAAGAGCTGGACGTTGGTGATGGATACCACCCTGGAACATGCGCTCAGGAGTGTTGTTGGCAATCATGCCTTCGAGGTCGACGGGAAAATTGGGCCGCTCAGAAAGATCGTCGACGCTGAGAGCATGAATATAGTATCGACCAGCCGGTCTGCCTTGGGCCTTTTCACCACCGTTCTGATCGACATAAGTCTTGGCCGTCAAGTACAGGGTATCGGTGGCAGGGTCAATGACGCCGGTCGCGGTAATACCAATGGATGGGTTGATATCGACGCAGCCGTCGAGATCTGCAGCAAGAAACGGAATATGAAGATTCCGCGACGCAACGATTTGCCCCGATTTGGCATCGAGCTTATAGACATTGTTCTGGGTCGTCGCAAAGTACACATATTGCTTGTTACCACCGCTCGGGGTATAGACGAGGGGCTGCGAGAAGACTTGTTCAGGTTGTCCAACCCATACACCAGGCAGTTGTGTTCTGAACAGTTGACCAAATTGACTGCTGCCAACTACGGCCGGGTCCATGTTATGGTTTCTGTATAGTTTCATGCAGATCAGTCAGTCACTCCTTCTCCGCCGTGATCGGCGGCCTCTACTCCAATGGGGCTAATTCTTATCGACTCACGTTTGGTAGCCGGCTCTAGAGTTGTCACCCCCCCAGGTGATTGTGTCCGTATCTCCAAGGGCAACAGCGACGCCGAAGGCCGCGGCCATGGCCAGCATTGCACGGCAAGCCATCATGATGACGACTGAAAACTCAATGGATGAGAAACAGCCTCGTGGATCGGCAAGGGGCGGGGAGGGCAACTCACATATACATGGGCGAGAATAAAGTACGTATGAGAAGGACCTAGCCCATGACCCAGCTCGAGCGCAACTCTGACCGCGTAAATGTTCAATCGTGTTGATATTACTAATACATCAGTGGGCAGTATGCGTCGAGCCGTTGCCGAAAAGCCCGAGCTTGTTGGCTATTCTGGAGGTCCATGTATGGACTATCAATGGCGCTCAGGGCAGCATATTTGCAAGGCCCCCCCCCCCTCTCCCCGACCATCATCTTCCAAGTCGAGATGGCTCTGAGCCGTCCAGCGATTGAACGTCCAGCAACAGGACGTCGTCGCAAGACCAAGCCGGCTGTGTGTGAGTTGGAACCGAGTTGGGTCATTGAAGTCGCCGAGATGAGCATGAGCATTGCCCCGGAGGCGCCGTGATACCCGTGCCATGTTACAATTACAACAGACCGCGGAAAACGAGAGACTTTGTTTGACATGCCCGCCCCTTGGCTAAAAAGCAAATATAAATTGGTTCGGGGACCGGAGTGTGTGCCTGGGCGGCGGTGGCGCACACGTGCACACCAAGCCAAGCTGCGCCGACGATTCCATGCCCAACGATACTACGTACCAACTTATTAAAGACGCGGGAAGATTGGAGATGATCAAATTCGCCGAATCAGCAGACAAGGTGGTGGCTAGGCGGGAGCCATGCCAACAGTCAAGACAACATGGACTGGAGTCACGAATGTGAAAGCAGTCAGTCAGGGCACAACGGGCAGTCGTCGACAGGCATGGATGGCACGGTCGTGCAACTCTTCAACGCAACCTCTGGACGGGGGTCGCCGTAACGGTTTTGTTTGTTCTCGTCCGATTTCTCTGATGGTCATACGGAGTACTCCGTGACGCTTTTGAGCTAACGTTAGTTAGTTACTTGCGCATGCGCACAGGGATTAAGCGAAGTCTATGGAGTATCCAGGCCAACATCAAGGCGGAGCAAGGTTTCAGTTGGCTCGGCAAAAGGGGGGAGAAAGCAAGCAGTCCAACGAATCAACTGCTAGGTACTTCTAGAAGTCAAATCATAATCCCCGACTCCTAGACAGATGCGGCGCACCACAGAGTCCCCTGTTCCCGTCAACGATCAGGGCCATGAAGATCCCGTTCTGGCATCGCGCCGAATAGTAACCAGTTGGTGGAATACAAAAGGCCAGCTTCGACGACACACGCGAACCGACAATTTAGTTGACCAGCGACACCAATACGACTCCCGCCTCGGCTACTTTTTTTGTATTGCATCTGCATCTACTCCGTACTCCGTATGCATACATACATACATACAGCCCGGCGGGTGTGGCTCCGTCCCTCGCTCGCACAACGGTTGGCGCCTGCAAACATGGAGTATTGAGAAGGCTACCTTGGACCAATGTTCAAGCCTGTCGCCGTCTCGCCTCTGGCCGGGCTTAAGCCAAGCCGAGGATTCAGAGTACCACCAATGACCATCCTGGCCAGCCTTGCTTCGCCATTGTGCAGCTCTTGACTCGACAGTGTCACGGTGTTCACTGTGGACCAAACTGGTCATTGTTTGCTCCAACCAGGATCTCAGTCCTGGCATGGAGGGAGGGAGGGTGCTCATGGTTCACCACCCGGATGTTCGATATGTCGGCCGCCATCTACGGAGTGAATCTCCGTTCTGGTTTCTCACAATTCACAAACACCAGCAGAGAAAGACTTGACCGCTTACCAGTGTCATTTATTACCCATTGTCCTATTTGTCGGGACCTTGCAAAGATCCTGACAGTCACGACAAACCAGGCCTAAATCACCGGCTCTCAAAACCCGTACCCATGGGGTGCTTTATGCCCCGTGGAGTTTTTTAATTTTTTTTCATGCAATGATGCTATTAGAGAAGCGACCAGGCCCTGTATCGCTTCAGAAAACTACGTAGATTTCTCGTTGCTTCCTCCCGATTAGGAATCTACAAAATTACGAGGCGGTCAAGAACCTTGATACGTAATGGGAGGCTTGTCAACGGTGTCGTTACTGACATATAGCTTACCAGCCGTCACAATCTCTTCATTTCGCCATACCTCATCGCGAGCTCTGGTTGCACTTATGTCCAAGACTCTTTATAAGCTACAAGTTAGCCGAGATGGAGTGCCACCCATCCCACAACTTCATAGGATGCCTGGTTTCCGGTTTTCCAAGGGAGTGGCCACCAACCAGAAACACCCACCCTGGAAGTTACGAGGAGACTCTGTGGCATCAGGTTCATCAACAGGATTGAGTCCAAGCTGCAGCAGCAAGCTCATCACGCTCGTGTTGTCATGGGCGACAAGAGCTCAAAACGCCATGACGTAGAAAGCAGCGCGGCGTTTGTCCTCCCCTCAAGAACAGACGACTACCTCCCATACGGCTGCCAGCATGAGCGACATGTTACTATATATCACTGGTTCTGCCAGCCATCAATTAATCAAACTCCAGACGCCTCCTGCTGTTCGCACCAGAATAAGCAGCAACAGCGTGGGCCACATATCTCACGCTGCTCTCTCATCCGTCTCACCGTCAAGACTGATTGATTGCATCGGGACCAAATCGGCTGATCGTGCATGGGTCTCCTGCGTCGGCACGATTGCACCCTGACGCATTTCCCAGTCCGCTTCTGTACATATATTTGGTCCGTAATTCATTGGCCCTCGCCAAAGGAGGCAAGACAGGACAAGAAAGAGGACAACGAGAAGGAGAGAAATTTAATACGCACTACTAGTGCTGGCCCAATCGCATTCTATTTTGTATTCATGAAATTTCCATGCCCAAAACGCGATCGGGCGGCCTTCAAGGATGTCCTGCAGCCATGCAGAAAAGGAAATTCCATGAAGAAAAGGGTTCCACGAGTACTAGGTAACAGGGACGGCCAAGCTGCGATGTAGTTGCTCGTGTCTGACTCTGACCTGCGTCTCCTGGCCCTGTGTTGCGACTTTGCTCAACCCTGCGTTGTGCCAAGGTCCATGTAAGCTTAGCAGGAAGACGAAGCCGTGAGCAAGACGAAGCCGTGAGCAAGACGAAGCCGTGAGCAAGACGATTGAGGACACAATGTGGAGTACTCCGTACGCGTCGAATCATTGCATTGATATGGACAGTAGTCATAATCTCATCACCATGATAACTCGATGCATGGCCACACCTCCCTCCGAACCAGGCCCTCCCTTCTAACCGAAATGGGTCTCGGGTCTCTCTAAAAGTTGCCCGTCGAGCAGGATGTCAACCTTTTCATTGTAAAAGCACAGCAGTCCCGCAATCCCGACACTCTCGTGGGCAGGCAGCCTGTAACACCACAGCAGGTCGTGGTGCCGTTTCCCATCTACGACCACGTCGTAGTACTCCGCGTCGCCCTTGTAGGGGCACTTGGTCACGAGCTGGCTCCTTCGCAGGAAGGCCGGATCGACGGCTCCAGGCGAGATGTAGTACCTCGTCGGAAGGCCCGTCTCGTGCAAGTGGACAGACGAAGTGGCACTCGCGACGGTTTTGCCGTCCACCCTGACTTCTACTGGCCGTGACGACGGGAGAACATCTATCCGCTTGAAGGGATCCTTGGGATGGACGTATACCGGGACATCCTCCTCGAGCCATTGATCTACCACAAACACACAAACCGTCAGGACTCGGGACAAGAGGGAATCGCACAAGCACGAAAGAAAGGCCAGTGAGTTGTGTCTTACCCATAGCCCCAAACTCCAAGCGCACCAGCCCTGATAACGCGCCGAGGCTCTTGTCGTCGGTGAAGCGGATCACGCGATCCGTCTTGATCTCTTGGATGCCGTTCCTCGACGGAATGGTCACTTCCACCACGGCAGCTCTGGCAAACCCCTCGCTCCTGACCAGATGTATATCTCTTGCGGAGCAATGTCTGAGTTCGCTCAGCGGGAAGTAGAACTGGGGGTAGCCATCATGTTCCCAGACGTGCACGGCCTTGGTTGTGTCCACGATTGTGGTTTGGTTGTGCCTCACGCGCACTCGTCGCGAGGCTGGATATACTTTGCGAGGACCATTTGTGAGCAAGTAGCTGGCCAAATCGGCAAGACTATAGCCAGGTGTGAGTGCCTATATGACCTATTTCTACCCGAAGCCCAGAAACCAACGGGCACATCCCATGCATGCCATGCCATGCCATGTCATGTATGATCCGTAGATGGGCACGACACTTACTTTGAGCCAAATGCCCCGGGTCTCGGCATCCTGAAATTGCGTGTAGTATGGAACGCGTTGGTGGTATCTCGGAGCAAGAGGGGAGCAAGGACAAAGTCAGGTACTGGTTGAAAACAAAACAAAAGGAAGAGCAAGTTCCGGGGAATTCGAAAATCGCTGCGGCGTGGGACCCTTTTAAGATGATGATTCACATCGCCCAGATTGTCAAGTCTCGGCGCAGGTGCGGGAACAGTTCGACCACCACCACCACCATGATCCATCCATCCCCCTTCATGCGGGCATGTCCGTCCGCCCACCCCGCAAGGGTTTGTAAGTGCTGCTCGTGGCAATCCATTTATGACGCAACTGCTCGACAGCCTGGTGCGAGGCAATACCTCTCCGACCAGCCCTTGACGAAGTGCGGTCCAAAGACCCTGTTCAATGCGGGCAGGGCGAGGGCGATCGGAGTGCGGCACCGCCCCGACAACAGCTGTCAAGCATCCCGCGTCGTGTTAGCGAAGTTGGACAATAGGCTATGTGACTGAAGCGAGGCTATTATTAGATGGCGCCATTCCCAACTGCCACGGCGACTGTGGCCACAACTGGTGACAATATGATGGAGCTATGATGACGGGCACGGCATTGGGCACTGACTGTCCTTGGGGATTGTCGAGTGTTTCGTATTCATTTGGTCTCGCGGCGATACGGAGCACGGGCCCTTCAATTGGGCAGGTCATGCCACCCAACGTCATTTTTCGAAGGTCGCCTATCCCTGCTGACTGAGAGCAAAGTTCTTGGAAAAAGTTAACTTGATGTTTGCGACGGCGTGCGTGTGCTTGTTGCGCGTCACCGCGATACCCGCTTGCAATTAGGCGTCTCGCAAGTTGTGTCTTGGGCTCGTCTCTGATACGCTGGTCCGTAGATGGCAGAGCCTTGTCTTGGCTGTGTGTGTCCTCGGTGTTTGCATTGTAGATGAGTCCACGATCGCCGCCTTGCTGTGATGCTTCTCATGTTGCGTGAGCGATGCAAATACTGGTTCGCACAGCCAGTCAAGGAATTGCAAGCCGTGTTCGTCATCCATAGCCCGTGCCACGGAATTACGTGTGAAACGTATGGCTTACTGTTCAGTGTTGACAGTACTAGAACAAGAATTGAGTCCAGGCGTGGGTGGTCATTTCTTCACACGTCACGTCGTGTTGCAGCGTGTTGCGACAACTGCGCCATTTGTTTCATGTCTCTTCGTTGGTCGAGCCATGCTCTTTTCTCTGAACCGATAGCGCGCCAACATGCCAGGCTCGATTTCCGTCGAAGATGGACAATGTGAAAGTATCCGGGAGAACGCTGGCTTCCGTGGGGCTCCGGAGACCCCCTCTTTGCCTTTCCCGGTGATGAGCGGCAGAGCTTTCCACGACTGGTGACTACTTCCTGCTCGGCTGCGGAGGTAGATGTGCTGGAGGCGGCGCAAAACAAGGGACCTGCTGTGATGCCGCTCGACGTGTGCCACCCGCATTGGCCAAGTTCACCCGTGCGGCTCTATAGTCCGGGTCATTCACCATGCACAGGGCAGCCGTAGCTCTGCAATCTGGTTTGGTGAGTGCTTGGTCTTTTCCGGGATGGCAGACCGGACATGTAAGCAAATAGGTGTGGGGAATCAAAGTGCTGGTCGAAGGCGAGACAAAGATGGTGGCACGAAACAAAGACCGATCCATCCCCTTCGTTAGAACCAACTAAGTAGTAGCATGGCCGAGTAGATTCGATGTCTTCTACTCCGTATACGTAGTCACTTCCGAGTGCTGCCTGGATAAGGGGTCATCTGACTCCAAGCGGACAATCATGGCCGCTGGCCCGTCTGATGCCATGACCATTGCGGCGAAGCGAATTGCCTCGACCACTTGGTGACCGTGACAAAGTGCATGTGACGGCAATAATTTTCTCAGTCAACGCAGCGAGTAGAATCCATCTGCGAGGATTGGCAGGTAACAGTCATGTCGTCTGAATACCTACCTACCTAGGTAGGTAAATGAAAAATAGAAACCAAGCCCCGAGTTCAAAGTCGGGCCTCTCAAAGCAGGCAACCTGCCTTTTCCGGCCTGGTGAAAGTTGATGTCCAGCGGCCAGGAATGAGACACGGCTGCCGAATAATGGCTGGAGAAACTGGCAACTGGAAAATCTATGAATTGCATCGGATCCGCCAACTTCTCTCCGAGGGTCGCCCACCGGAGCGAGAGCCGGTCCCTGGGCAAAGGCTTGGGACAGTTGTGTAGGGCTGAACCCAATATTTGTTTCTTGTTCCTGAATCGGCACGAGTCGGATCGGACCGTGTCGGCCAGAGCGGACGTGTACGGAGTAGATGATGTGGCGGCTTGGCTGGTAGGCCGGATATGCGCCACGGGGATCATGGAAAAGCTTGATTGTCAGAGTGTCAAAAGAGTTCAAGACGGTGCCGCCACTGAAGACGTTCCCCCATTTGAGGCTGTGGAACTTGAGATGACGGTCAAGTTTCAACAGGGGCAGGCAGGTGCCGAGCCGAGCCCAGCGAGCCGCGCTTGCCTCCGGTCGATTGCACACTGGGAAGGAAGGGAGCTGCACAATCACACTCGTGCACATGGATAATTTTCATGCCACACAGTCACTGACGCCTGACATGTCCCTCGACTCCCTCCAAGCTTGATGCGCCCCTTGGCTCAACGAGAATAGCACAGTGTTGGGGTTTGCCCCATTCAGCCAACATGGGTGGACAAGCAACAGGATCCGCTTGCGATGTGCGGTCCATCCAGAAGCTGCCTATTTGATGGTGTGCCATGGGTATTGATTGATTTGAGTCCCCACCCCCCTCACTCAGCAAACTGGTCGACGAGGGGTCATGGACTTGTCACACCAAAAGTTGGGCGTGGCCCACGCCACACTTTTTGTGTGTGGTAGACCACCTTATATGCTATGCGACAGGACTCATGCAGAGCGGGACTGTCCATCCAGCCCAACGACGATATACTTGTGCCAGGACGGGTGACGTGCTTTTTGCTCTTGTCACGGGATCGCGTTGCCGGGCGTCACCGCTTGTCCTGTATCCCATCTTCTCGCCGGCCGCCCAGACCATGCGTCCAATCGTACACAGCTCAACAATGAGGTCCTCGGTCCTGACCAGTGGCCTCCGCTCCTTGCGGTCATCTGGTTCACGGTCAACAGCTGTCTTGCGGGAACCATGGATGGCAGCATCCATTCCCCGGCTTGTTTTGCCGTCAACGAAGCAGGCCCGAACTGGCGCTACGCTGGTAGACTCGCCGACCGCGGCGCACGACCAGCCCGAGGCCGTTGAGAACGCCGCCAGGCAAGCCAATGCGAAGAAGATCCTTCAAGATGCCGTTGCTGCTACCGGCCCGAGACAGAACTGGACGCGACAGGAGATTTCTGCCATTTACTACCAGCCGTTGCTTGAACTGGCACACCAAGCTGTGAGCCAGACCCCGCCCCGATCGCCCTCCGCCTGGCTCCCTGCCGTCCAAGCTCAAGGCCAGGCCTCGGCATACTGACAGCTGCGGCTCAGAGTCTTGTCCATAGACGGTTCCACAGCCCGGGAGAAGTTCAACTCTGCACCTTGATGAACATCAAAACTGGCGGCTGCACCGAAGATTGCTCCTACTGCGCCCAGGCCACGCGCTATCAAAAGGGCACGGGTCTCGTAGCCAAGCGTGTTGAAACCGTCGAGTCAGTCCTCGCAGCCGCCAGAATCGCCAAGCAAAATGGCAGCACGCGCTTCTGCATGGGTGCTGCGTGGCGAGATATGCGTGGCCGCAAGAACAGCCTCAAGAACATTGCAGAAATGGTCAAGGGTGTCAAGGCCATGGGCATGGAGGTCTGCGTCACGCTTGGCATGATTGACGCTGAGCAGGCGAAGCAGCTGAAGGAAGCCGGACTGACTGCTTACAACCACAATGTTGATACCAGTCGAGAGTTCTACCCGTCCATCATCACGACGAGATCGTACGATGAGCGTCTCCAGACGCTGAGCAATGTGCGAGATGCCGGCATCAAGGTCTGCTCTGGCGGCATCCTGGGCCTCGGCGAATCGTCCGAGGACAGAGTTGGCTTGCTTCACACGGTTTCAACACTGCCATCCCACCCAGAGAGCTTCCCCGTCAACGCCCTTGTACCCATCAAGGGCACGCCGCTGGGAGATACCACGCCAGTTGCCTTCACGAGCATGCTGAGGACGATTGCGACAGCGCGAATCCTCATGCCCGCGACCATCATTCGCATTGCTGCTGGCCGCAAAACCATGTCGGAGGAGAAGCAGGCACTGTGCTTTATGGCGGGTGCTAATGCCATTTTCACTGGTGAGAAGATGCTGACGACCGATTGCAACGGCTGGGACGAGGACAGCGCAATGTTTGGCCGCTGGGGTTTGGAGCCAATGAAGAGCTTCGGAAAAAAGTCTGTCGAGGACGCCGGCGACATTGAAGCCGGCAAGATATGAAGACAGGATTTCACAGAAACAGCACACAAGTTTGATAGGACGAGTCTCTAATAGGGTTACAAATTGTCCTTGATTCTACAGTTTACTCGACTCGGCTAGTGGCGGTCTTTTTATATCACCGACTGATGGTAGTTGTAGATTGTCAGGCCCTGGAGAGCAATCTCTTGCCAGTCGCTGCTCGAGCCACTCCTCAATGGCCTTGCACAAACCACGTACTTCGGATACTGTGTTTGCCGCGTGAAGACATAGTCGTACTCGGTCTGTGCCTTTGGGCACTGTCGGCGCAACGATGGAGCGCACCATGTACCCTCTTTGCTGACAGTGTCGTGCTAGACTCCTCGATTGCACTGAGAAGAGAGGAATGATTGGTGACTGCGGCGGGCGTGTGTTGATTCTGAATAATTGCGGCCAAGGATTATGCTTCTGACAAATGGAGAGAAGAAGGGCGTGAGTCTCCTGCACTAGATAGAAGAGGTTGGCGAGAAGACCATCTGCTTGGCCGCTCTTCAAATAGCCGTAGACCGTTTGGATTGCCGTAAGCATGGGGTGGCCCATCGCCGTGGTATATATCAGGCTGCGTGCGTAGTTGATCAAGTAGGACCGGGTGGTTGGCGTACAGAGAACAATGGCTGAAGCTGTCAGAACCTGAGAGATGATACTTGGCCAGTCGGATGGAAGGATGAAAGAACTCACCTCCTGCGCAGCCCATTGCCTTTCCAAAGGTATGCACGCGAGCCCATACTCGCTCCTCCAGACCCAGCTGGCACACAAGACCCCTTCCTCTGTCACCTACGCAGCCGGTCGAGTGAGCCTCGTCGACAATTACGTGCCCGTTTCCTTGAGACAGCCGCTTCTCCACGCATTCAACAATGTCTCTGAGGGGAGCGACGTCGCCATCCATGCTGTATACGCCCTCAACGGCGACAAACACATTTACTCGCCCGCTCCTTAGCTCGTGGCCATCCGACCCGTTTAGCAAGTCACTCAATACCACGTCCAGCGGTCTCCGTTTCGAGGAATCACGTACGTCACCTGGGCGTACACAGCTATGCGCAAACGGTATGGCCCGCGCTCTGCTCAACTTGATCCCATCGTGAACGCTGGCATGTATCAACTCGTCGTACACCACGCAGTCTCCCGGCTGGGGCGCGCAGCTGAACAGCCCTGTGTTTGCCTCGAAGCCCGAGTTGAAGAGCAAACCCGCCGACGCGCCATGAAATCCGGCAATCAGGGACTCTAGATTCTCTGATGAAGGGGTGTTGCCATCCAATAGCCGTGAGCCGCACGATCCTAGTGAGAATTCATTTGAGGGGCTTTGAAGATGCGACAAGTAGGCGGCCTTGATATCCGAGTTTGTCGAGAGGGACAAGTAGCCGTTGGAGGAGAAGTCCACTACTCCGGGTTCGCGGTAAGTCAGGCGACGCAGACGGCCTTGGTGCTCTCGACGGGCGAGAAGGGACTCGAACGTGGCGTCTAGGCGGGTTTTGGGGAGGCTCATGGTAAGGAGTCGGGACTCAGGGCAGGTGAGACGAAGCCAAATTGACCCATCCTTGGAAAAGGTCGGGTCGGGGAGGGTTGATGCCGACATTCCATCGACTGATGGGATGCACATATGCATTGACACATGTGGGCTGGACAAGCCCAAGGCCCCATCGCCTGGAGAGGCGCAAGCCAAACCATGCTAGTCATGCTCGGACAACCGACATGGCTGTTGGTCCCTGTTGCCGGCGGTCAGCGCTTTTGCAGAACTCATCAATTGAGGAGCCACCAAGAAGTTGTCGTTTCAACCTCGCACGGGGGGGAGCCAACGCACTTGCTACCAGAACGCTGAGCGGCTACCTGGAGGCCAGAATAGAACAAGCAACCCATCCCTTTCAGCCCTAGTCAGGACATCGCTGGATTTGGCGGGCGGCCTAAGCCCCTGTCGAGATGGAGATGGTTGACGGACCGGCGTTGGCGTTGGGCCTACAATGAACATGGGCGATTAGTAAGTCCAATGTACCGAGTGCCATGTACCATGTACCATGTACCACGTACAATGTACCTTGTACCTCGGAGGCAACCCCAACAAAACACCAAATTCCTAAGGACGGTGCTCCATGTTGCTCCTGTCCATCGCTGCGTCGGGGACGTAGCTTGCCAGTTGCAATCGAAGCTCGAGGCATCATGGAGTCGCCGCTGGCTTCGCTCCTCTGGCGCTCCCTCCGTGTTTACCAGGTTTTCGGCGCGAACACAGACGTCGGCAAGACCATCTTCACGACGTTGCTTGCCCGGACGGTCCAGAAACTCTGGAAAGACGAGCATGTAGCCTTTCTGAAACCTGTTTCTACTGGCGCAGGGGCTGAGTCTGATGACCGGTGTAAGTCTCTTCTGCGGCCTCGTTCCAAAAAGATGTCGATTCCAACTACCCTCCCGTTGCTTACAGATTTGATAGATGAACTGCTCGTTGAATCAACTTGAGACGGCAGCTTATATCTAACTTCATCGGCCAGGCATATAAGCCGGTTTGCGCCAGGAGTAGCCCGCAGCACGCTCTACCAGTACGACGTACCGTGCAGTCCTCACGCTGCAGCAATCGCATCCGGAAGAGTAAAAAGCGGCCCGCCAAGTGCATCTCGAAAACCAACAAGGCTAACTCGTCAGCAGCCCATCCCATCAGACGACGAACTACTGGCCAAGTGCCGTGTCTTTGCCGCCCAGTGTGCCACTAGAAACGGCTGGTTATTTTTGGAGACTGCCGGAGGCGTGCATTCTCCTGGACCATCTGGCAGAACCCAAGCCGACTTATACATCCCCCTGCGAGCCCCGTCTCTCCTGGTCGGTGACTCGAGGCTCGGGGGTATCTCACAGACGATTTCGGCGTTTGAGTCACTCCGAATCCGCGGCTACGATGTGGAATCTGTGCTCCTGTTCCAAGATGGTAAGTATGGAAACTATCTCTATCTCCAGGAGTATTTCCACAAGCAGTACAGCATCCCCGTCGCCAGCGTGCTGCAGCCGCCCGAGAAACACGATGACCCGGAGCAAGATGCAGAGGCCATGAAAGACTACTACAATCGCAAGGACTTGGCTGAAATTACCGACCAAGTACTGCGAACGCTGGACCGCAACCATGCCGCTCGCCTGAGAAACCTGGACACAATGGCCACGCGGGCGAGCCAACACATCTGGTACCCGTTTACCCAGCAAAGCCTCGTCGGACCCAAGGACATCATGGCCATTGACTCGGCCCACGGCGACTACTTCCAAACGCTTGCGCCGCCCCCATCGCCCCCGTCCCCCGACACACCTGTCCTCCGTTCGTCCTTTGACGCCTCGGCATCATGGTGGACACAGGGTTTGGGTCACTCTAACCCCAAGCTCACAATGGCAGCAGCCTATGCTGCCGGCCGCTACGGCCACGTCATGTTCGCCTCGGCCGTCCACCAACCCGCCATGGCTCTCGCGGAAACGCTCCTCGAAGGCATGAAGAACCCGCGCCTCAAGCGAGTCTTCTACTCTGACAATGGCAGCACGGGCATAGAGGTCGCCGTCAAGATGGGTCTGCGGGCGGCGCGCAGGCGCTACGGCTGGGACACGACACAGAAACTGGGCATCCTGGGCCTCAGGGGCTCGTATCACGGCGACACCATGGGCGCCATGGATTGCTCCGAGCCGGGCATCTACAACGAGAAGATTGAGTGGTACCAAGGCAAGGGGCACTGGCTTGACTACCCTACCATCCTGTGCAGGGACGGGAAATGGAGTGTTTGCGTCCCGGAAGGGCTGCAGGACAGCTTTGGCGAGGGAAGGGCATACCGTTCGCTGAATGAGATATTCGACGTCGCGGGCCGCGAGGCCAACGGCGAGCACGACACGTACAAGGCACACATCGCGTCTACACTGCAACGGCTGAGAGATCAGGGTCACAGGTTCGGCGCCCTGATGCTGGAGCCCGTCGTCCTGGGCGCAGGAGGCATGGAACTTGTGTGAGTGATCCCCCAACGCTGCCGTCTCGAAACGCGCCGCTAAAAGCGCTCGAGACGAAACGCGCCGCTAACAGCGCTCAAGGGACCCCTTATTCCAACGCACCCTCGTCAACACGGTCCGCGAATGCCCCCATCTCTTTGGCGAGCCAGCCCTCTCCGCGTCTGGTGATCAAGACCCCAACGAATGGGCCGGTCTTCCCGTCGTCTTTGACGAGGTCTTCACGGGGCTCTACCGCCTCGGTCGCTTCACCTCTTCCTCCTTCCTAGGAGTGCACCCCGACATTTCCGTCCACGCCAAGCTACTCACTGGCGGTCTTGTGCCGCTCTGCACGACTCTTGCGTCGGAAAGCATCTTCAAAATCTTCCTGAGCCCCGATAAGACTGACGCGCTGCTTCACGGACACAGTTACACCGCGCATCCGATTGGGTGCCAGGTTGCGTGGGAGTCTGTCAGGGAAATGCAGGGTATGGATGATCGTGGGGAATGGGACTGGGCGAAAAAACAAGGCTGGACGCAGTCTTTTGGCCAGAGTGAATCGCAGGTCCATGTGTGGTCCACATGGCCGAGGCAGTTTGTAGAACGGCTATCCCATCAGACGGACAAGGTGAGTGGCGTCTGGGCACTGGGGAGCGTCTTGGCAATCCATTTGAAGGATGAAGCCGGCGCAGGGTATAGTAGCAACGCCGCGCTAGGGTTGAGAGAGCACTTGGGTCTGGGCAGAGGGGACGGAGAGAGCGGTCCTTGGAACGTGCACAGTCGCGTGCTGGGGAACGTCTTGTACGTAATGGCCAGTCAAGTTACGTCTGAGACGAGTGTCAGGCAGCTTTCCGAGTTGCTGATGGAGGGCCTCGCCGGGAGGCAAGTGATATAATCTCGTGTTTTATATACAAGTATTTGCAGCCGTGGTCCAACAGCCATCTACAGTCTGTGGAGGCCCTTTTCCATTATTCCGGCATGACTCCTCGCTCTACTTCCGACATTATGTTTTGGAGACTACAAAGCCAACAGTGCAAAGACACCGCTGGCCCAGAAAGCCGCAGCTCCGGGCCCACGAGCAGCATTTCCCTTGACCGCAGTAGCAGTGGCCACACCGCCCGTAGCACTCCCAGTACTGCTCGAATTCTCGGGTCCGGCGACGCAATAATTCTGGGTCTGAGTGGCAGTGGCAGAGGAAGACGGCTCCTCTCGCCTCACAAGAATAGGCTCAATTGTTGCGCCCTCAGCGAGAAAGCGCTCTTGTAGCATCTCCAGCATGTCGAGTCTCCTCACAAGGTTGCTCAGGATGTCCCTGGAGACGGAAGAGCCACACTCGTCGTGCTTGTTGTGGTTATGCCCCGATCCGTCACGCTTGGAAAAGTGAATTCCAGGAACTGGCACCCAGCAGTTGTCCTGGGCACGGCCAGCACGCAAGGCGCAAATCTCCGTCTGTCGACACTTGTCAGCGCACTTCTGGTCAGTTTTCCAGCCACGGGACTTGCGCTCCATGTAGGCGTCGAAATGGGTCTGGTTCTTCTCGAATGCGACGGTGACGTTGTGCCAGAAGGATGGGGATAGCTCTGCTTTGGCGCCGGCAAGACGGGGACTGGCGATTTCACCGTAGACCTCCTTCGCAGAGTAGTACTGCTTCCACGTTGGCCCATTGTTCTGGAAGCTCTCGTCGTTCATGTCGGCCATGTAGGTCTTAGCGTCGATGACTGCAAAAGTCTCTGGGTCTACGTCGTAGACTTTAAAGGACGGCATACCGGATGTGGGCGTAAGGGAGGGACAAATATACGAAATGGCAACGGCATTGTCATGAGTCCGCTCGGCGTAGTTCGAGTAGCTGATTTCGAAATGGTCAAGATGGGTGTGGCCAAAGAACATGGCCCTGATGGTACTTGCGTAGCGGTTGACAATCTGGTCAAAGTAATTTGAACCGTCGGGTAGGGCGTCTGCGTCCCCCATTGGCATGTGGCCGATGATGTACACGTTCTCGCCGGCCTTTTCCGCAGCATCGAGTTCCTTGGCCAGCCAAGCAAACTGGCCATTTGGATCCTTCTCAAGCTGTTTCTGGTACAGAAGGAAGTTGAGGCGATAGTACATGTTGGTGTTGAGAGAAATAATGCGAAGATTGCCGTTGGGGTACTTGGTGGAATACCCGCCAACGGCCTGTGCTTCTGGCAGAGATGCGCCATCAATCCAGCGTGACCATTCTTTGGAAAGGGTTTCATATACCCAACGGGTCTGGCTTCCCAGGGATTCGGGCTCAAAAATGTTGGGTGGGTGGACCTCGTGGTTGCCAGTAGCTCCATACACAATGTTGAGGCCGTCATTCATCATCTCGTACGATTGTTGGATGAGGCCTTGATTATACGACTTGCTGGTATTCCAGAGACCGTGATCAACGATGTCGCCTGTAAATAGCGTGAAGGCAGCGTGGGGAAACTCCTTTTTGATGAAATCGTACATGCTCTTCTCCAGAGTAGTCGGAGCATCACAGGAGTGATCGCCAAACGGCCCGGCGGGATTCTTAGTTTTGCCGGGCTTGTCATCTTCGGTGTAGGATCGACAGCATGTGGGCTTGCCACATTTGGTGTTGGATCCCTTCTCGTACAGAGGGTCGACGTGAATGTCCGAGTAATGAATGACCTGAATGGGCTTCCGGCCACCGACGCTTTTGATCTTGACTTCTGAACAAAGCTTCGGGGACGCAAAGTCGACATTCCAGTGATTGATTGCCGGGGCACTGCAGACTCCGAGGAAAGTCATGCAGAAGTGTCTAGCAGAGGAAGAGCCGACTTCCATGGTTCTGATTATGGACGCAATCGAAGGGGCCTCGCGCTCGACAACTCCGTTGCAGAATTGCGAATCATAAGCCTACAGAGCATTAGGTTTTGCGCAAAAGCATTCCGTCTTGCAGTTCATACTGACACTGCTGTCTTTGCAGAGGCGTTTGCCCAGGGCGATGAGGGCATCATCTCCGGTCTTGACGACGGCCTTGAGGACGGACAAAACGCGCTGAGCCATGGTGTCGTTAGTACTCTTTCCTCTACGCAAAGCATATGCATAGATGGCAAAGCCACGCAGGAACGCATACCTCGCAGCCCTCACACGTTTCCAAGTCTCCAAGCAGACTACTCAGATCGCGTGTCTCATGCGCCCATGTCCGCGCTTCCAATGATCGCTGGATCTTCTCGTGGTCCAGCTCCGTAATGGCTAATCCAATATTGCAAGCGACCAAGGCCGACAGCACGGGCATGAGACGCATCTTGGTTTTGCACACAAGATACAGCAAGAACGGCCAGGCGCGAGATGCAGAGGCAAAAAAGCAGAGAAGCAAAGAATGTGGTATCACGCTGGATCCAGCGACGATGCGGAGCGGGAGGCAATCAACATGTTTCCTGAAAATTTACCCCGTGGGATGGGCCCGCCGGCTTGTTCCATCCGGGGTAACATTGAAGGGCGCTGTGTTGAACGAAGGCTTGCATCGTGACCAGGTCCATCCATGCCGGCCAGCTACAGTTCGGGAAGCCAGCGCCGCCGGTACCGACCTGAGGGCGCCAAGGGGTCAACATTGGATGTTTTTTCTGGGGAGGATCGTCACCTACCTGATCCAGCTATTCCTAGACTGCTGGGTTATCCGACATTGCTACCAGTACACATGACAATTTGTAGCCGTCTTGAGAGTCGTCTGGAGAGGGTTCTTCTGTCGTCAGAAGACTTGGTAGCATGCATTAGGCCCAGTGTTGCGGGGCTGGTGCATCATGGAAGGGCCCGAAGAGATCAGAAGATAGAGGCAGGAAGGATGGTGTTGCGGAGTGGATGGAATCGAGGATGCTTGCTTGCATGGGCGGTACAAGGGTGCTCTCGGAGCATACACATTTTGGTGCAATTGGTGAACTTTACCATGCATAAATAAACCTGTCTTGCACAAGGTGCTGGGCACGATTACTGGGCAGTTGATTGGCTCAACGTTGAAACTTGCCAGAACCTGGAGCTCGCCCGGCTCCCATTCGTCGGCACTGCCTGCCGTGTACTGCCGTTGCCGTGCCCACTGGTGCGCTGGTCCTCTGGCAACCGAACCAATCAGCTTCGAATGTGCAATGTGCGCGTGTCTGGTCCGCCCGCGCCGCCTCGCTTCCAGCCGAGCGTACGAATCAGCCAACCAACTCGGCAAGTGCCCGCTGCAAGGCCCCGCCAATGCTCAGATGGCGGCTCAATGTTACCAGAACTGCAAATCTTTCGTCCGGACATCACACCACCAGCCTGTCGCGGCGACAACACGCTGGGCAAGGGCATGCCTATGCCTGGATTGCGACTTGCGTGCGATGCGAGTACCCGGCTTGACGGTGCACGGTTCTGTGAATCAAATCAATTGGATCACTGGACCCTCTTCGCTCCATACCCTCCCTCAACCGAGCCCGTAACAAGGCTTGCATTCCCCCTCGCCCCCGGCATACGATCCGGCCAGTCACATCAGGGTATATTCCAGATATCTGAAATATCCATCTCATTTATGCACCAAGAACAGCACTACAAAACGACCGTGACGAGCCAACAACGAATCGGGGCATCCTTGGACCTTGGAGCCACACACTCACTACCTAGGTAGACAGAAGCCATCCCCTTGGTACATGAAAAGCCAGATGGCCAACACTAACCCCTCGACACCGCTGCGTCTTTTTTCTTTACTTCTCTGCTCTTGCCCTCAAATATCGAGACTTCATGCTTTGGCCTTTGTTCATGCCATTGCCGTTCCCCTCGGTCATCCTGCCTTCTCACTCAGCATTTTGCCCCCGCTGGTGTCAGGGTCTCCAACGTGTGGTCCATCAACTTCCCATCAGTCAAGCTCCTCCTGAACCCAACCGCAGTGCAGTTCATAGCCTACATTCAGATAAGCCACCTCAGGACCAGCATGGACCGCTACACGACGCACTCGAGCCAGGTCGTCGACGTCGTTGCTCGACTTGACGATAAACTCGCCTTCCTCGAGCGTAATGACTCTCTTGGCGACCTTGGCCGCCATCTTACTATTCCATATGCCTTCTTGAATATGATTGGTCTCCATGATCTCTATTGCTCGCCGTCGCACCTCTGGATCTCGGCATTTAGAACTCAGGAAGAACAGTGCTGGCAGGATCCCGATTTCCATATAAAATTGCGGTTGTTGACCCGCTGCTGCGTCTGCAGCATCAAGTCCGCCAGCCTCTGTGGCAAACTCGACCATTTTGCGGAACTCGTCTGTCCACAAGTCCCACATTGACGGATCTTCACGGTCGGGTTGATTCAATGCCGCGATATTGATATACAAGTATCGTTTGTGCAGTTCTAGCAGTGCAAACGCTCGCTTTTCTGTCGAGTTCAGGCTGTTCCGGTCGACAGTCCTGCGAAACGCCTCAAATGCCTCCATCCAGGTGTCGAATTTGATACTCAAGGCTTTGGACTGCGCCGTTGACATGTCGCGTCTGTACTGCAAGGCAAGATTTAGCAACGAATCCCGCGCCTCTTGAATTGACGACAGTGCAAGCTTGTGCGTCATGGTTACCATGCGAAGCTTTAGCATGGGCGAAATGATGTCGGCGAGAGTGTGATCAACATCGCCTCCGATAGCCTTCACCTGAGTTAGTACGTTGCGATACCTGCTGAAGGCAGCAGGCGGCTACTCACTAGAAAGACTTGAGTTGATATACGAGCAAAAAAGGCTTCGACAAGCCTAATAACAGGCTCAATTGATATTCCAGTAGCACCACCAACGTATCCGCCCTTTCTGACCTGCTTCATAGCTCCCTCGATCATTCTACAGCCGTATTTGAAGAGATATATGGCATTGCTTATATTTCTCCGGAGGATCTAGCGGTCAGGTCAGCCTTGCATTCGTCGAATGTCAGCTGACTCTACGATTCTCACCTCGATGCATATGAATATTGTGCAAGAAACCAGTTGGATATGGAGATAAGACGGTCGCTCGGCCCCCGATTTAACAAGCTCACTGATGGCCAAATTGTACTGTCGCAGGCCATATGGTGTTTCGCCGCCAACATCATGGCTCCAGTATCTCTCATGATAAGAGGACAATGCAACCAAGGCATGTCGTATACAGGTGTTTGAATGGGCTAATTGGAGCACTCGGCTGCTCCACAAGTCGTCGGGCACGAATGTTCCGAACTGCACAGCAGTACGTTCAACGAAGAACTGCAATGCTCGAACTTCTTGGGTCGTACTGGACGAGGCAGCAATGCGAGTCAGTGTCAGAGACGATGTGGTGACGCCCTTTGCCGGAGGACTATCATATCCGTCGCAGATGCGGCCTGTCTTGCAGCCTATGAGGAAGTGTTAGCGTCTTTTTTTTTTCCCCCCTTCTTCCAACAATCGACTTGTAGCGGTCACTTGCATCTTTCACACGCGGGGCGTCCCTCGTCGCACTTGATCCTCCGAACTAAGCTCAGATGTCAGCACTCTATTGCCTTGTGATGGAAAAGGACGAGTGCGTATGCAGACTTCTATTGGACGGTTAGATTCGCACAAGGTTTGCGGCTAAGGGAGCGAGAGACAAGTTGGACCAACTTGCATGTTTTGCAACCAGTTCTGACTTTGGGGGCCATTGCCCTCTGGCGTTCGCCCGGTTTCACTCGAGGCATTCTGAGAAGGCACGTTCAGGTACATGTACACTGTCGTTGCAGCAAACTGCTTGTCGTGTCGATCCTCGCGCGCGTTTACCCATGGCATCCAGGTAGCGCATCATCCGGGCGACGGACCAGAGGACGACGTAAGTAATTTCAAGACTTATCTCGCAGAGGAGACGGACGGTCGAACTTCGACTCCACCTGTTTGTCGTAGAATTTCCCCACGCAAAAGGACAAGTCCAGATTGGGGAAGCACCCCTGGGCCCTGGCGAGGCCCCCCACTTCACATGCCGAACGACGGCACACTCCGAAATACGGTCGGGCTTTGAATTCTGCCACGAGTTGCTCTCGTGCCGTGTCCAGCAAGTGATTTGTTGTAGTATGTAGTTAGTATGAGGCACGGTCAATAGCCGTCGAGTGGGATTGGACTGCGATGGACCGTAGCGGTGCATCGTCCTGGCCCGACTCTCTGCCGTGGACGTTTCTCAGACCCTCAGTCATGTCACTCTTTTGCTGCCGAGGGCTGGACAATAGCACGTCGGGAATAATGCATTCCAATCGTTCCGGATGCCAGTTCCCCGACCAAACGCATCAAATGGACAGCGCGGCCTCTAGAAGCAGTGATGCATATTGTCGACAAGCAAACATCCATAGAGGCATGGTGAAAAAGTTTTGCAGGCTTCATTATCCAGTTGTCTGATTCGCCGGCTGGCTATTTATTTAGGCCGTTGTCGAATCGAACATCAGCGGGCATGCCAACTGTTGTTACTGCGTTGGCGAAGCTGCCGAAAGTCGACGAGCCTTGCTCGAAAACATGCGCGGAGAAGCTCCAGATGCGCAAAGCTCTGGATTTCCCTCATCTGCAATCATGCGACGATGAGAAATCCCATTTGGTCCGTCATGGAGACACCCTGCCGAGGTACCGGGAACCTGCCCGAGTAGGTACTTACCCAGGTGCCCATCTATCTATAGTTACCTTGACGCGCTGAGGGGTTGCTCTATTGACTGAGCAGATGGCTGTACCTCGGTACATAGGTTAAGTAGGTACCTAAGTAGACTGCCTAAAGGCGCTGTCGACGAGGAAGGAGCAAAGGCCACCGATTGACCCCGACGCTTAGAACTGGGAATCAGCCTCCTGTCGGCAAGTCAATTCAATACCGTCATAACACTCAAGCTACAAAAGACGCAATGTCTTCTCTTCGCCCCAGCCGGAATCAGCTGGACCCAAAGCCAATTCATTTGCCGCCGGGGGAGCCACCTGAAATGCCCTGCAAAAAGCACGGGAAAAAACACGCGAGGCAGGCTCCAGATCGTAGACTGCTGCTGGTGACGGCTGGATGCCTGCCTTAAGAGTGGATCCAAGCCAGCATCTCGAGGAGCGAAATACGTGGCAAACCCTGGGTTTTCCTTTCCTTTCCTTTCCTTTCCTTTCCTCTTCTTTCCTTTCCAGATTGGTCCTGCTTTGCTAACGCTGCGAGCCAGGCAGAGACTATGCGAAACGCCGCTGATAGAGGCAGACTCGTGAGGTCGCCACGCCACAGCCACGGATCTAGCAAAAAACCCGAGCCGTCATTGGTACGTCAATCAAGTACGGCAGGTGTCGACAAGGAGACATTGGCCTTGCCGACGTCGATTCCCGAGCAACCCACACTCTTCCCGTCCGGCTGACTAGTGCATTCCCCGCGTTGTCTGGTGTGGGGGATGGTCTAATCTCCAGGCCAGTTACACAGGGCGGTTTGTAATTTGGAACCGGGACCGGGAACTACGCACTGCTAGTAGCATTGAGACATGATATTTTGCCGTGTCTTTAATAAGATAACCGAGGCGGTGGGCCAAGATTTCGGAAGAATACTGCGTACAGAAGCACAGCAGGCAGAAATGAAGCCTGCGGGGTCGGAACTTGGGCTGAAAAGGAAGCCGGCTGGCAAAACTCTTTTATTGCATGGCGATCTGCTACATGGCGTTTACGTCTTGCGCCTAGTCACTGGGCATCTCTAGCGACTGAGGACAAAGGAAAAAAGCCCGCCCTTGAAGTCCTCCGGCGCCGAAACTGAAACTACCGCGTCATGAACCGTCATTCCGTGAGGTTGATTTGACGTTGCTCCAGACCAAGTTGATGGTCAATTTTGGCATGGCGCTGATAGAATCGGTGCTCTCGCCACAGGTCGGCCTGGCCATTGTTGGCCTGGTGCTGTCATGGTATATTTTCGACTACTTTGTGGCGAATGCAAAATTGCGCGGGATCCCAGCACCGTTCGGAGCGCAATTTTCGAATTTGTGGTTATTGACGGTATGCCGACGAGGAGATCGATACAAAACCGTCGACGAGTACCACGCGAAGCTGGGCAAAGTGGTGCGAATACAACCAAACCACATCAGTATCGCCGACGATGCAGCCATCGCTACCATATATGGCCATGGCAACGGGTTTTTGAAATCGTGAGCAACATCTGCGACCCTCGCCCACCCACCAGACGGAACACATGGGACCACAAGGAGCTAACGCTGATGACATAGCGAGTTTTATGATGCCTTTGTGTCCATTCGCCGTGGCCTATTCAACACGCGAGTCAGGCACGAACACACTCGGAAGCGAAAGTTGGTTTCTCACACCTTCTCCGCCAAGTCTGTGGTTCAATTCGAGCCATATATCCACGCAAACCTCGTCTTGTTCGTGCGACAGCTTGACAAGCTGATTGAGGAAAGCCCGCATCAGACGCAGAGTGGAAAGCCGGAAGCCCGCCTTGACGCACTCTTGTGGTTCAACCTGCTCGCCTTTGATGTCATTGGCGACTTGGCATTCGGGGCGCCCTTTGGCATGCTCGAGAAACGGGCCGACGTCGCCGAGATCAGGTCGTCGCCGGATAGCCCACCCGTCTACGCCCCAGCCATCGAGATTCTGAACCGAAGAGGAGAAGTGAGCGCGACACTGGGCTGTTACCCGCCGCTCAGGCCCTACGCGTCCATGCTCCCCGACCCCTTCTTCAGCCGGGGCCTGAAAGCCGTGCAGAACCTAGCCGGCATAGCCATTGCTCGCGTCAAGAGTCGGGTCGAGAACCCCCCAGACGTGGACCGCAAGGACTTGCTCGCCCGGCTCATGGAAGGCAAAGACGACAACGGCCAACCTCTTGGCCGTGAAGAGCTGACTGCCGAAGCACTCACACAGCTGATTGCCGGGAGCGACACGACATCCAATTCTTCCTGCGCTCTCATGAACTACTTGATTCGCGATCCGCGAGTTATGAAGAAGCTCCAAGCCGAGCTTGACGCGTCAGTCCCTGAAGACGTTGACGTCCCGACATACGACATGGTCCGCGACCTCGAGTATCTCGGGTGGGTTATCGACGAAGCCCTGCGTCACCACTGTACATCTGGCATTGGGCTGCCGCGCCAGGTTCCGCCCGAGTCGCCTGGCGTTACTATCCAGGGCCACTTCTTCCCCAGCGGTACCGTTCTCAGCGTGCCCACTTACACGATTCATCATTCCAAGGAGATCTGGGGAGAGGACGCGGACGAGTACAAGCCCGAGAGGTGGCAAAAGGTCACGGCTAGGCAAAAGAACGCCTTCGTCCCTTTCAGCCACGGGCCGAGGTCTTGCGTCGGGCGAAACGTAGCGGAGATGGAGATGAGGCTGATCCTGGCTACGTGGGCAAGACGCTACGAGGTTACTCCGCGGCAGGGGCCGATGAAGACCAGAGAAGGATTTCTGCGAAAGCCGCTGGGCTTGGAGGTGGGCCTATCGCGGAGATGATGCGGTGTAGAATACGTTCCACTTGAACAAAGCAACCCGGACCGGGTTGTGCCCACTGCCCAGATGCGCGAGTCAAGGAAATTACACATGTACGTATGTACGTATGTGTATGTATGTACTATGGATGGCGGCGTCTGTACGTGACTGGCCAACCCACATGCTGCATCTGCCCCGGCCAGATGGCCGACTATTGGAGTAGTAGGTACAAATCAAGTCTGTCCTTGAAGGTGCCGAGACACGCCGGAGACTTTCACGTCGTGATGTTGATTCCTTCAGCCCGGCACAGAGCGAGTAGCGAGTAGTGAGTCAGCGTCCCTGCAAAGCCTCGAGAGGCCGACGTGCGCCTTGCCCCAATATCCTGTCCGGCTCCTTGTCAAAGTCTTGTCAAAGGGCCACATGGGCCGCCGGGTTATGCCACGGCCCAATCTCACCCAGGTCGCGGTCAACGCCGCCAGGAGTCAGGGCCAGCATCCATCCCTTGGCCACGTCGTACAGCTCCGTCCGGCTCCAGACACCCAATACTGACGACCAGTGCGTCAGGGACCACCACGTCTGCCGACCTCGGCTGGAGGCCTAGCTCGGTGAAACCGCTCTCGTGGTGGCACAACTTCCTCGACTTGGCGAGGACGGCATAGCCGGAACCGACCTGCAGCACGACTTCGGACTCGACGTCCGGGTCCCCCTGCTCGACGGCGCCGGTGGTGCCCTGAAACTCGGGACGGCGGAGAAGCCGCGCCAGCCCCCGGTGACGTCGCCGGAGCCGCCGGCCGTGGGATCGTGGGATCGTCTCCCGATTCCGAGATGAAGAAGGGCCGCTGCTCGCCGGGCAGCAGGACGGGGATGGGAATCCAGGCCTCGAGGGGGCGCCGCCGCGGCGACGACGCTGACGCTGACGCTGATTTCGACACGTCAATCAAGTTTCGGCACGCACGCGCCTTGATGTCCATTGCGTCCTCGTGAGGCGCCACCCCGCTAGCAGGTAACGAGGTCGCACACGTGTGCCAGGTCTCGGGACATTGACGCAGAGCAGAGACAACGACGTCTGGGCCGATGACGCGGCGATGGTGGACGGCCGGCTCTCTCGCGCCTTGTCAACGGACCGGCCTGGCGGTGTAGAGGCGTCGCGGATCAGACAGACTTTCCAGTGTCTCGCGCAGAAGCGTCGCTGCCCTGCGAGGGGAACATGTCCTGCGAGACAGAGACAAGCAGAAGCAGGCCTGTGCCCCAATGAGAGATGGGAGCCGCGAGTCTCCTTGCCGAGTTGCCGTCGCCGTCGCCGCGAGTTGCCGTCGGGTCGCATCTCGCCAGTTCGTTGTCGCCGAGTCGACAAGCCTGAACTGGAGGAGGCGAGGGAGCAACGAGCAGACACTATATGACGGGGCGTGGCCACGTCCGAATCGCATCTCACACGGCCGTGTCCTCCTCCCCGTCCCGCCCCGGCGACTTCTACAGCGACAGACGTCGAGGCACGCTCCCAGCAGGAGGCGTCGTTGGGCTCTCCATGCTGCGACCAACGCCGTCCGGGACTTGGCTCCCGTCGTATATCCCAGAGTCCACGTCGACCTTGTCCGTGCTGCTCTTGCTCTGCTCCGTGGCCCAATCTACCACCGGCGGGTACGACGGGTCCATGCTCAACGGGCTCAACATGTTGCCCTCGTACGCCGATTACTTCGGGCTCACGTCTGCGACGCGGGGCCTCAACACGGCCTCCATCTTTATCGGAGGCTTCTTCGGCCCCGTGGCCGGCGGAGTCATGTCGGACAGTCTGGGGCGCCGGCCGGCGCTCTTCTGGGCGTCCGTCATCACCGTTGCCGGCGTCGCCCTTCAGACTGCCGCGCGCAACGTGGCCATGTTCGTCGTGGGCCGCATCGTCCTCGGCTTCGGCGGCGGCATCAGCTACGTCGCCGCCCCCGTCTATCTCAGCGAGACCTTTTCAAGTCGCTGGCGCCCCTGGGGGGTCGGCGTATGTATCCCCCGTCCCCGTCCTCCCGTCGAGGCTCCTGGCTCGACGCTGGCTGACGCGCGGCCCAAGCTGCTCAACAACTTCTACTACGTCGGCGCCCTGGTCGCGGCCGGCGTCACCCTCGCCACGGGCAGGTGGGATTCCACGTGGGCGTGGCGGTGTCCGTCCCTGCTGCAGAGCGTCTTCTCCCTCGTCTGCGTCCTCGTCCTCCCCTTTGTGCCCGAGTCCCCCCGATGGCTGGTCCGGCAGGACCGCTACGAGGACGCTCGGCTGGTCGTGGCCCAGACCAACGCCGACGGCGACGTGGCCGATCCGGTGGCCAGCGCGGTCTACCGCGAGATCCTCGACACTCTGGAGCGGGAGAAGAAGCGGGCCCGGGCCATGAGCCCCGTAGAGATTGCCAGGAACCCGGTGGCGAGGAGACGGGTGCTCGTCGGCGCCTCTGCCGGGCCGTTCTCGTGCGTCGCCGGCAACGTCATCGCGTCGTACTATCTCGGGAGCGAGCTGACCACGGCGGGAGTGACGAGCCCCAGCGACCAACTCAAGGCTGTGAGTGAGCCGTCCCACGATGCCCGCGGCCGGCTTGAACCTGCTCGCGGCATGTATGTATGCCCCGGCGGCTGACTGACCTCGGCAAGAACGTGGTCCTGAACGTCTGGTGCCTGGCTTGCTGCCTCGCCGGCACGCAGCTCGCCGCCTCGTGGGGACGGAAGTCGACGGCTCTCGTCTCGCAGGCACTGCTGACGGCCTGCCTCTTCGTCATCGGCGGTCTTTCCAAGATGTACGCCGACGACCCGGGCGGCGCGCCGCAGAGCCTCGTCTACGGCGACGTCGCGGTCATGTTTCTGTTCCAGGGCTTCTACTCCGTTGCCTGGACGCCCTTGCTGCCCCTTTACCCGCCCGAGGTCATGGACTACCCGACTCGGGCCAACGGCGTCGCCTTGTCGGCGTTTACGTCCAACGGTCTGGCGTGAGTGCCCTGCCCTGCCCTGCCTGCCTGCCTGCCTGCTTGTTCTCTCGGTGTGGACGGGAGTGGGCTAACCGGGCGCAGCATGCTGCTCGTCTTCGTCATGCCCATCGGCCTCGACACCATCGGCTGGAGAATGTACATGATTAAAGGATCGTGGGACGTCATCACGTTTCTCCTCATCGTAAGTTCCGGCCGACGGCGGGGTCGTTCTCGCGAGCAGCGCCGGCGGCGAAAGGCTGATTTCCATCCCAGGCAGTGTTCTGGGTCGAGACAAAAGGCAAGACCCTGGAAGAGATGGACGCCATTTTCGAACCGGAGAAGCAGCCGAGGTCGAGCGTGCCGGCCGTGGAAGACGCGAGGCCGAGGCCGGGGGGAGGACGGGAGCAGGACGAGGTCTGAAGACGCGCTTTCGGCTGAGGAGCCGTCGCAGCATCAGGACGGATGAGCGGCCGTGTCGACACAAGACGCGCGGCGAGGCTGCGCCGGCGGCGACGATGGAATGCCAGGCAAGGAACCTGTTCCCCTCGTCCCATGGACCGACGCAGCACCGCCTCTTGCTTCTTCAGTCCAACTTCTCTGGGCTGGACGTCGCCCCTGGCTTTCCCCTGGCTTTCCGCGAGACCCTTCTCTGCCTGGGAGTCCTGCGCATGCAGCGAGCGACCTCGTCTGGCCGTGAGTCTTGGGGCCATGTGCCTTGTGTGCTATGAAGCAAGGGTGTGGTTTCTGCGGAATACGTATACACTTACTACCATCTTACACTACCTTTGCACTGTCTTGTGCCATGGTGTCATGTTGTCAAGAACATCTTGGACTATTCTGCAACGCTTCAAATGGGTGCCCAGCTTTGTGAAATCACGAGACTTGACTTGAAGCGCATGGTTGACTACCTGGGGACTCTACTGCCGCAGTCGACACCGAGATTCTGATTAGACCTGAGCCGTGGCCGTACACTTTCTGCCTACAAACAATTCTTTGGGCTTCCAAACGTCGCGTTGCTCTCCATCTACTGCCCGCATGGTCCACTGGTTTGCAGTCTGTGCAAAATGATTCATGTAGGCTTGGCTTTCCCGGCGTATGCTGTATACACCTGCGCCTCGTGGGAGACCACGGTTCAATGGTGACGAGCGACGGGCTCCGTCTTGTCGGTTTCCCGACACTGATCTTGGACAAGTCACAGACCGATACATCGGCGGCAACGGAGCAAGCTCCCGTCTCAGCACGTGTTTGGTGAGATGCCAAGGCAGTTCCCAAGGGCCGTAAGCGCCGTGCTCTCGATTCGTCATGCTGAACACGCCGTCGAGCAACTCCCGCATCTGGTTTCCGCCCCGGTCTCGCCTCCGCCTCAATCTCAAGAAGCTTGCAAGCATGGCACACGTCGCGAGCGGCCTGCACAGCGTCGAGGAGTCAGGACGCAGACGCTGCGAGGCGCAACAGGGGCCCGGCGCCTTGTCGCATCTCCAACACGTCCGTCATGGCGCGTCGGCGTGCTTTGTTCCCGTGACAAAGGCTCTGCGTCTCCAGACTCAGCATGGCCGCACCGCATCCGGCGGGGGGTTTACGTACGTGTAGGTGTAGAGATGGATCCTGCTGGTCTTGAGCTCGTTCCGCACCATGGCGAACAGGACCTGGGCCTCGTCGTTGGACCAGCCGCCCAACCTGGTGAAGAGGGCCAGGCTGTAGGCCTCGAGGGCCATGTCGAGGAACTGCACGCGGAACCAGCGGCCAATCTCCTTGAGGGCCGGGTTCTTGGGCCACGTCCCCAGGGGCACGACCTTCTGGGCGTAGGCGACGTCGGCGAATCCCGCGTCCCTCAGCATGTCCGGAAGCTGGGGGGCGATGTCGAAGCCCAGGGGCGCCGCGAGTCTCCGGAACTCCGAGAGCCATCTGTGGGTGGCCGTGTCCTCGGCCAGCGAGCCGTCGTCGCAGAAGAAGTCGGCGCGTCCCTCGGAGATCTCGACCTTGCCGCCCGGCTTGAGATGCTTGAAGCATCGTCCCAGGAGCGCGGGCCAGTCCCGGATGGCCCCGGCCAGGGTTCTCGCGTGGATGAAGTCAAAGTGTTGGAGAGGAAACGTCCACTCCAGGGAGGCGTCGTCAATCTCGAAGCGTACGTTTGGGGGAACCCTGCCGGCCACGGCTTGTCAGCAATGCGCAGGCGGCGCCTTGTTTGCGCGCACGCAGGGGGGAGAGAGACGAGGACGTGTTACGGACCACTCTGCTTGTATGGGGCTCAGGTCTGTCCCGACGATGTCGGCGGATGGATACAAATCACCCATCTCGATGGCCTGCAGACGCACGCAGTCACGGTCAGCATGTCGTCTTGTACATGACTGCCTGTGTGTGGAGTCGGGATGACGGCAGGCAGGCAGGCGGACGAGGAGGTGAAGCGCAGGTCACGCACATACCCACATCCCCGTGCCTGTCCCAATGTCTAGGATTTCCTGAGGATGGTCAAGCTTCGTCACGCACAGCTCCCCGTCGAGTGTCAGCCGAAAGACGTGGTGCGTCATGTCTAGTCGGTCCTGCTCCTCCAGGTCGTTGGGGAGGAGATACTGCCCGGCTCGGTAGGCGTGGTATCGTCGGCCATTTTCGTACGTGTAGTCGAAGGCGGATGATCGCAGACTCGTCGTGTGCGAGGCGACTTCGGAATAGTCGGAATGCGAATCGCTGGCCGCCTCGTCCGACTGCGGAATCGAGCATGTTCATGTCAGCTGGACCTTGCCGCTGCAGCATCCGCATGTGTGTATGCATGGCCTGGCCGCGGGACCGACTCGCAAGGAATCCCACGTCCCCGGGCCCCGAGGCTCGAGCAAACGTACTTCGGCATCTGCCTGTATGGGCGCATTCGCCTCGTCGGCATGCGGCGCGGGCAGCCCGGCGACGCCCCTTGAAACGTCCGACATGTCCCTGTCCCGTCCTCGATGGTCGGACCTGTGGCAACGCCGATGCCAGAAGACGGCCACGAAGCTGCGATGAAAAGACGACCCGTGCGGCCCCGGCGGAGGAGCAGAGACTCTCCGTTGTATGCGCGACCACGAGTCCGCCGGAGTGCCGTCGTGCCACGCCAAGTCGGTTTAGGGTTCAATGAGGCCGAGCTAGCATCAAGCCACGGAGACGGCACTCGCCAGAGGCCAGACAAGTGACTTGGGGCAGACTCGTGCGAGTGGGAGGCGCTGATGGGAGCCGAGGATTGGAAGCATCACACCCCGGAACGGCCAACGCTGAGATGGATGGAGACGGGGGAGGCCGAGATGTCACCAGTCACGACGGTCGCATGGCCTGGACAGTCGATTTTTCGGCCGCCAAGGCTGAGTGAATGAATCTCATGTTCCAAGGCTTTTCAAGCACGCAAACGAAAACAACCGCGATGAGTGTTGTGTTGCAGTTCGTCTCGTCGCACCTCCTCGGGTCCCGCCAGAGCCAGATCAACCAAGCTTCGCCCACTTGCTCGATGGACTGTACAGCCCTGCCTCTCCGTACTAGTGGCAGACTGCACGCAAACATGCCGCGTGTCAATCTTTTGAGCGGACGTCGATCCCAAGCCTTCGAGACAGGGGACCGACACCAAGTCACCTAGCCCACCAGCCCGTTGGCAACAGTCGACTCGTCCAGGGCCTGTCTTGCATCTCCTGATGGCCATGAACTGGTAGCCTAGACTTGGTCGTCGCAGGCTGTACAGCAACGAATGCGGACTGTGGTGCCAAATAAAGGCGAAAATGGTGGGTGCATCAACTACAAAATCCCGGCCATCCATCCATCCCTTTCCGATACCACATCCTCAGGTTTCGGCGTGGAAGCCGCCGCAGAGTCGATGACATGGCCGCATGGCCGCAGCAAT
The DNA here is from genome assembly GCF_000804445.1 of Metarhizium album ARSEF 1941. Classification (NCBI taxonomy): domain Eukaryota; kingdom Fungi; phylum Ascomycota; class Sordariomycetes; order Hypocreales; family Clavicipitaceae; genus Metarhizium; species Metarhizium album. The sequence goes on from NW_024467610.1 coordinate 50,855, forward strand.
GTCTGCTTGGCAAGCCCATTCCATTGCTGTTGCTGCTGCTGCTGCTGCTGCTGCTGCTCGCCGCGGTCATCATCACACGTCCGGTTGACGTCTTGCTATGGCGCCTGTTGCTCTGCCCTACCGGTGTCGCAAGCACCGTATTTCATTCTACTGCATCCACCGGTATCTCCCGAGCCCCAGGACTTCAAGCCGGATCGTTGGATCGGGTCAGTCTGGTGGGAAAGACACCGGGTTGGATAGAGATCTCGTCAGCTTTGGGAAGGGGAGCAGGCAATGTCCGAGCATCAAGCAAGTCCAACTTCTTCCGTGTCACTCCTTCGCATGTCTCGTATCGTCATTCTTCGATTCCGAAAACTCTGCCAACATGTCCTCCGCAGCCTTGCCTGTGCGAAGATGTACTTGGCCGCTACCGTCCTGGTCCGCCAGTTCGACCGGCATCTCCACCACACGACGCTTGACGATACTGTGAGAGGCAGCTTATGTGAAGATGAAGTGGAATGCGTGAGTCTTGCCAGTTATCCTGCGAAATCCACGGCAGACTGGCTGTGTTTCGTCCAGAGCTGCTCGCGTTGATTCACCCACTCACTGTCTCCCACACACGCAGGCAACACCCTTCCTTTTCACCGGCGTTTTGCGCGCCAAACAGGTAGTGAAAGCAATCGCCATACGTCTCTCCAACTCCCCTTGTCCGTTCGAATGCGTGCTCACTCATTGAATGGCGGGTCTAGGACTGTGCACTGGCTTTGTTTGCCAGTCGTACCGGTGGTACACATTTGACCAGCATGTGCATTCGCCCAAGGCAAGTCTCGATCCAAAATTCACGTCTCAGCCCGACGTGTCTGTTGGAAATGGAACCGCCCGGTTGTGTCGTTGTTTTCCATGACTGAGCCGCACGTCGCGACCTCGTTTGTCACGCAGACAGACCAGGCACCTTGGCCGTTCCGCGAACAACATCACGTCCCGCGGCGATATATAAAGGCCCGGCCCGGCGCGTACGACAGCACGAGGCGCTCTTCGTGTGAGTCATGCCATTGACAGCGCAGCAGCACACAGCCGACGCAAAGAATAGCACTCGCTTGACAAATGGAGCAGCAGGATTCCCAGGACCATCTCAGCCCCCTACACGACGCGCCTTCGGCCGCGCGCGAACGACTCGACTACAACGAGGCCCAGGGGACTCGACGACGGTCACGCAAGACCATCATCGACCGGGCGTCAAGCTCCAGCCGCCCGGATTTCGAGCCCTCCGTGTCGTCGCCCCTGAGACAGCCGAGTTGGGATCAAGGGAGCGTGCCTTCGCCGCCAAGGGGCTCACCAGTCGTCTCCCACAGCTACGACGACGGATCACTTGCCGACGACGAGGAGGAGGAGCCCGCGACATCACCTCCGCCGGGGCTTGAAAGAGCATCTCGCCGCGGCCGCGCCCGCCGAGCCCGTTGGTACGTCGAACCAGCCCAGTCGCCCCGTGCTGCGCAGAGGCCAGCGTCTCCGATACGCTTGCTTTCCGAATCGTCAGAGCCAGACCTTAGAAACACTTCATTTCCATTCTTCACGCCGCAGGAGCCTGTCGGGTCGCCTGCGGGGTCATCCGCGCCCAACGCCCGTCGGCCACGACAAGCCTCGCCGTCTCCCGTCACGCCCGTCGCCTACGACGCGTGGAGCGCCCTCGAGCCCGGACAAGTGCCCTTTGAGTTTGACGTTTCTCCAGAGGACAGCGACCAGCGACCAGCCGGGCCGCGCCCGGGCCGCAGCTCGGAAGACGCGCCGTCGAGGCGCCTGCGCAGGGGCTGACCCCGAAAGCCTCGAGAAACGCGCGCGCCGGGCAAAGAGTAGAAGCCCCCTTTTTTCATCAGCGATCCCACAACAAGGCGGCGGACGTGAATGCCGGCGTCAAACGCAGCCCTAGATACGTGTCACCTCCTCGTCACTCGATGAAACCCAACTCCAACTTTCTCCGGCGTCCTCCGTGTATTGCATGTCCACCGTCTCAGTCTCAGTGCGGCAACGAGAGCAAAACCAAAAAATAAAATAAAAAATAAAAAATCAAGCCACCAGACTGGGAGGAGAATCATCTGCCCCGTCTTCGCATGCCCCTTGTTCAGCTCCAAGCCCCCTGGTTGCCCGGGCGTCTCCCACGTGTCCACTCGCAAATGCGCACGCCAGGAGGGCCAGCGCCAGCTTTCCGGAAGCATACATACAGCCAGCGCATGATTCTCGGTGATATTTCGCAACGCGCGGGTACTTGGCAGTCGACTGACACTAGTGACTCAGAGTGCATGGATGAGATGCCCCATTGGCCGTCTTGCGCTTGCGCGTGATACGATTTCCATGTTTCCGAAGGAGATGCCGAGTACACGGCGCCGTCGCCGAGCTCGCTGGCAGTCGTCGATCTGATTCATGTACCCGCCTATCCGGCATGACTCAGGTCCACCGGGGCCCCTGGGTGGAATGGGAATGGATCATGGTTCCATAGTCTTCTGCCGCGTTTCTCGTTTGTCAAACTGGGGTAACTCATGCGGGGGTAGGGAGGAGGGGCAGACGCCTTGCCATGTCACCATGTGGGCGGTTCAGACTGAGGGATCAAGGTTTGTGGCCTGAAATATGGAGTGCCAAGGTTATTTACTGTGTCTCGGGTCTCGGAAGCCTACTTACTTTGGCATTGTGTCGACGGTGCCCGGGCGGTCGATGGCCAGACACGACGTCGTGAGGGCGTTTCCAGTTCAACCTTTCTCGCGCGGAAAGTTGGTTACTTAGCCACTAGTCACAGGGAGAGGCAGAGGAATGCGAAACCTCCGCGCACAAGTTTAATGCAGCGACGAGTGAATTGTCTCGAGTAGAAAAGAATGAAAAAAAGGGCTACCGTCACAAAACGGGGCATCATGCATCGTCTACGAAACGGTCTTCCTCTCTTCAATGTGCTGCCCGGCACCGTGCGTCTCCTCCGCGATACGCTGCTTCTCGCTGTACGCCATGTCCTGCTGTTCGGCGTCCCGGTTGCCGTACAGACCAATCTTGTACCAGGGGAGATCGAACAGGCGATCCATGCTCTCGAGACTGCGGCCGCTGGTTTCGGGGACGGAGAACCAGACCCAGATGCCGCCCAGGATGGTGACTGCCGCGAAGCACCAGAAGGTGCCCATGGGGGATATGCCGCCATCAGAAGTAGGAAGCAGCATGTTGGGCACAGCCCGGGAGTTGCCGTACTGGTTGGCAAAGTGGAGGGTCATGGCCCACGAGGTAGCCAGAGCCCGGATTCTCAGGGGGAACAGCTCGGCAGTCAGCAAGTACTGCATCGAGTTCCATCCGAGAGCCCATCCGCAGCCCGAGACGTAAATCATGGCAATGGCTCCGCGGCTGGCGGGGACCTTGGAAGCGGGCAGGACGTAGTGCTCGACCGTGCCGAGCTCAGGAACGGCCGTCAAAAACCCGGCGACATAGATCATGGAAACGGCCTGCAGGGTGATGCCTGTGAGCAGGGCGCGCTTCCTACCAATCACGTCGACCAGGAAGAGGGCGCAGGCGATTGCCGAAACGAGCTTCACGATGCCGAACACGGCGGTGACGAGGAGGCCTTCCTCGCTGCCGGTGATGCCAAGGATCTTGAACAGATCGGGGGCGTAGAGGGTGATGGAACCGGCGCCGGACCATTGAGACAGCAACTGGACCATGGTGGCGAGGTAGACACGGTACAGGTTGCTCTTGTCGAGGAACATCTCCTTGAGCTTGCCGGCCCAGCCGACCCCCTTGCTGGCTTCCAGCTCATGGTCCAGGGCGGCCTGGATGATTGCGATTTCGCGCACAACATACTCGCTGTCGGGCTCCTGCTTGCGCAGACGGGCCATGACATGGGTAGCCCTCTCGTTCTTGCCCTGCTTGACGAGGAAGCGGGGAGATTCGTATTGCATAAAGGTCAGGATGAAGATGATGCAGGCCATGATGATGTGCAGGCTCGTGGGGACCAACCACTGATTGTGGCTATTGTTGGGAATGTTGAGTCTGCAGCCATAGTTGGTGAAGTATGCCAATACGATGCCGATGTAAACAGCACCGGTGAAGAAACAGGTGCACAAGCCGCGGACGGAAGCGGGCGCGACCTCGGCGATGTACACGGGGCTGTTTTGCGAGATTGTCAGCAAAGACTTGATAAAAAAATAAAAAAAAAAGGGCTTGCAAGACGCAGGCCAAGAGGCTGCTCGTTGAGTGCGGCGGCGCGGGCTGGGTTGGACCCTGAGGACCGACTTCCGAGCACCTCAACACCAAAAGTCCGGGATGAAACGCGCGAGTCAAGGGCAAAAGAAGTCTTTCGCTGCAACTCACCCCACGACAGGGGTCTGTCCCACGCCAAGACCTGCAATGAACCTCCCCGCATAAATGGCGCCAAGGTTGCCGTTGACGCCGCCAACCATGAATATGATGATGCCGACGACCCAGAGGAGACATAGGAAGCGGGTGGCCATGATGCGACCGATGCGATCGCACACGAGAAAGGCTCTGTGGTGTGTCAAAAACGTTAGCCAGTGCGCGCCGCCGCCAAAGGGGTGTGCGTCCATTCTCTTCTCATTTCCGGAAACTCTGGCGGTGTCTGTCGTACAAAGAAGCTCACGCGGACATGCCGCCGCCGTTGCATCGTGATGCGAGGTTAATAAGGAATGGCACATACAGCAGCGCACCACCAACGGAGCCGATTTGCACCATGGCCGACACATTGGCCTTGATGTTGGCCTGCTCGACGGCAGAGAAGGACTTGTAGTCAATGGTGGACTGGAAATCCGCCGAGTTGAAAGCCCCCGAGATGAGACCCTCGTCGATCCCGCGAGCAGCGCCGAGGAGGCCAAACGACACCACAGCAAACCACAGGCGCCAGTTGAAGACACCCTTGGGCTCCCCCAGGTCCCCAAGACGGAAGATGTTGACAGGCTTCTTCACGCCACCTGCCATTGTGTTGTGGTGTGGTGTCGTGCTGGAGTGTCCGAGGAAGATTCTTGGCTTCAGGGGACGAGAGGAAGAAGGGAGGCGTACGGGCGGCCGGTTTTCAGAAACACAGGGACGCGGAACTACTTCTTGACAGTACGCGGCAGAAGTCGTTGCGCGAGAGAATAGTAGGCGGGCATTGCGAGATTCTTATCCTGGGGAATTTTCTGGGGTCCGAGGTCTGGGGAAACCAACAGGGCCGAGTAGCCCGAAGTCGCAGGCCTTTTCCAAACCAGGCAGGGGTTTTATTAGCTTGGAGAAATGCAAAAGTCTGTGGGCAAGCAAGCCAGCAAGCAAGCACGCTTCCCTCACAGCCTCGCCTCGCGTCGTCTGCTGACGAAACGGCGGCGGGCAGTCATGGTGCGCCTGGCTTATAAGTTAATCTAAACTAGGCAACGTCCCCAGCACCCGAACCGGCGGCAGCCAGGGCGACAAGTTCAGCCACAGCAAGCCAAAGGATCCGAGTTGGCATGCGAAACTGTCCAGGGATGATGCAAGTACTGGGTGAAGCAACGAATGTCGTGTCGTGCCATGGCCCACGGGACACGGTGTTGAAGACTCTGCAGCACGAAGACGAAGAGGCGCGGGGCGGCAGGCAGGCCATCGATGCGTGCGCCGACAGAGGGCTTCCCTTGCTTTGGCATGGACAAGACAGGGACAAGGGTGCTTGCTCGTCTCGTCGTCCATGAACCCTGTCCCCTGTCCCCTGGTCTCCGTATGGGCGTACTCCGGGGCATGGACGGCGTCGCGGCCTTCGAGTGTTCCAGATGGGTGCCAGAATCAACTCGAGCCACGGCTCCACGAGTCCGCCCGCGACCAGTCGAAGCGCGGGCGCGGGCGCGGGGGAACTCTCGAGCACGGTCCATCGTCACGATGCGCCGGCGACGCATGAGGCCATGTGATGTGAGCCCACCGGTTGACCCTTGACTCGACTAGCTGACTCGAACCAGACGATGGCGAGTTGCCAACGTCGGCATTCGCGGAAACACAGGCCGGTTGGTTCTTTTTTTTTTTCTCAGCTCGACACCCCCAACAAACCTTTGGAAGCCCACAGATGACGGCATTGGTCAACCTCGTCATCTCCTCCGGGTCTAGATATCAGCTCTGCCTGATATCATATCAGGCTGAAGACAAAAGTCGTGCACGTAGGCATTTCCGGCCGCCTCCGCACCGTCCGCATCTTGACCCCAGGGACACCCAACCCAGCCCGCCGCCATTTTCTTGAATCTGGGGCTTTTAAACAGCCGCTTTCGACAAGCCACCGCCTCGGCCGTCATGCAGCGGGGCCCGCTGTTGTTGACACAATTTATATCTCGGCCAACGTCCGGCGTCGAGGTCTGCTTCGCTGACAGTTGCCGGTGTTGGTCGTTTCTTCAAAACCCCCCATTCGCCTCGGCTCCCTCCGCAGAGCGCGCAAGTCATTGTTAACCGGTCTCGTCAATGATGCTATTGGACTGTCGACTTGGGAGCGTCTCCAACGTCGCCTGTGATTTGCCAATTGTCTCGACCTTGGTCCGCAGGTTCGACGTTGAGGGGACGCTGGTTTGCCACAACCCAATGACATTGTGTCGTCTTCGAAAACCATGACAAATAACCTGGGTGCTTCCAACACGTTCGACCCTGCAGGTTTCGTGCGTGATGCTTGTATCTTCGCATTTGCAACCAATAGTTGTCAGGTTGGGTAAGTCAGAGTCGCCAATTCCGCCACAATAAGGATATCGTGTACGCCAAGATTGCGTCATACGCTGCACGAAATCCAAGTGTCGCACTACGGTTCTATGCCATTTGTCTTGTCGTTCCCAGATATTGGCTTCATTCGAGGTGGCAACTTACCAATTGACAGTCCAACATTGGTTCGTGTGCAAAATGCCTGGGTTGATGAGAGTCAAATTTCGTCTCCATATACTATTTATTTTGACCGTGACTTATCACGCCAAGTATGCCATCATGCCATGCCCAGGCTCGGGGCGCTCTGCCCAGACTGGAGCCGCATCAAATTGACTTGCATCAGTGACCTTTCATGACGATCCTATGCGGCTCCCTATCAGATGCCTTCGGGCAAGACGGCAACTTGTCAAAGTATGTCAGCGAGGGGCAGCAGACCTAAACTCTTTCTTTGCTTACTGCCCCGTTGTAGTTAAACCCCGGCCAACGCCATCCGGTTCATTTTCGCTTGTTGGAGAGTTTGTCGCCCCAAGCATTTCTCGTCAATTCGGCACATTATGGAGCCGGTATGCGTACCATGTCCGGTGACCTCGCCTTACTGCTATTTCAGATATACCGGACGCTGCCAAGAAAGCCGCTGAAGTCATCGTCGTGCATTGTCAACCCAAACTTGGGTTCGCCAAAAGTATCGTTCTGGACGCCGGGGATCCAAGGTATCCCATGCTTTGGGCTCTGAAAATCGATTTCGTAGCTGACATTCGTGCTTCTGAACGTGCGGTTACGTCCAATACCGTGCCCATACAGCATGCTCTTCCTTCGTTCCCATGAACCTGAAGTCTACTTCTACTATATCTTGAAATCCCTCCTTGCTTTGGGGTGCTTTATATCTTGAGGAGAAGCCCGTGAAGGCTAATTTTGGTAAGCGTGGTCTTGCCTCCGGATTCAATGACCTGTTGTGGGCTCGAACGGCATCATTGTGCTCGCAAATATACAATGGCGTCTTGAACCAAACGCATCGGATAGGAACCTTTGCTTTGGACGCTACCTCTACCCACAATGCCCGCGTATCGGGATCAGCATTGGTGTTATCTAACAATTCATCAGCTCAACGAAGCACAAAGAATTCAAGGTTGTCGTGTACACGTACCAACAGCGACAGAGCTCCCCTTGAGCAATAGCTCCTTGGCGGCCTGAAGACATTTATCCCGGCTTTTTAAAGTGTCCTGGTTGACTCTCTCGTATCCTAATGGCTTGAGATACCTCCAAAAGAACGTGCTCTTGCCAGCTCCCGGCGGACCACAGAATAAGACAACATCCTTGTCATTCTTCCGCTCGAAGACATGAAAAAGTCCATCAGACAAAGTCCCCCCATCGTCAAATGGGAACTTTGCCACGTCAAAGTCTCGAACAAAATCTCTAGGGCTTTCACCCAAGAAATATTCCTCGGGAGTTTTATAAGCGATTCCTACATTGTGGGCAAAATTCCTATCTGAGCAGCTGAAGTCCTTGGCCTTTGACGCAGCGCCGTCACCACCAGAACGGCCGAGACCAGCAACTCGGCCGCCCGCATCTCCTACGAAGAAGCTGTGTTTCAGGTCCACCTCGTTTTCTGGAATGTCGTAGTCCTCACAAACTTCCTTCCACATCTCTGTGTTGGGTTTTCTGTATCCATCCCTTTCGGTCGCGGCGTAAATAGTCGTTGGGATGTCCAGGCTAGCGAGAATAGCACTGCACTTTTGCTTAAAATCGGCAACTCGCTTCTGGGCGTTTCCTTTTGGGCCTTTGGATGACGGGTCAAAATTCAACGCAAGTCCACCCTGGTTGGATAAAATAACAACTTGATAGTCCTTCTCCTTGGACAATTCTTGGAGAATGCCAGGAACGTGAGGGTGCCACCATTTCCAATCTCTCCCATCACCCGCATGCTTCTTCCCAGAGCTAGTCACGATCAATGTCGAGTCTAAATCGAATGCAGCGATCCTTTTTTTAGGCTTCTTTCCAGAAACGTGTGCATCTGGTACATATCGACCGACGAGCAACGTGGCAGGAACATCGTCGCTTGGTCCGCGTTCAGACCAAGTCGTTCGATCCTTGGGCTTCTGCGAGGTTGGAGTAAAGAAATTGGCCACCGCGGACTCTGAATAGTTTAGTCAGCGGGCCCTTGCAACTACATTGAGGAATATGAATGAATACCTACTAGTGGTGGTACTCTGCAGAGACCGTTTGATAGGAGGGGGTGAAATCGGTGCTTCCTCAGCCTTCCGCTTAATGGTGGAAGGTGGCGGTGCCATGTTGGGGAAATTTGGCTCTTGCAGAGTAGCATAAGTCGTAGCTGTTCCTCCAAATATAATTACAGTCAATCAGCGTTGTGAGACCCAGGCAATGTGGTGGCGAGGCAAAAGTCCTGTCCCAAATGCAGCCACAACGCGAGGGAAAATGGATGCACGCGAGTCGCTTAACGCGGGATCACGTGCTGAGTGGACATGTCATTCCATTTGTCCCACGGCAAACATGAACGGTGAACGGTTTGGCTTCGCAGAGATCTCGCGCAACAAAAAGTAATCCTCAGCGAGAGAAAATTATGCCACTTTCCCTTGTTAATATTTATCCGTTGAACGTGGAGGAAGCCTTGTCCCCAGATCGTACGACTAAACACATACTTACTCCTTCGCCAAGGTTACAGCACCTCAGTCCTCAAGGCTGCCTCTGCACCATTTCGCCATTTCCCTCATCATGTACGAACTATTTCTCACTGCATTGATTGAGGAGAAGGATTTCAATGCAGCATGCTCTGTGCTAAGTGGCTTCTGTGCCATGTCTCCCTGGGAGACTCTCAACAGGGTGCTCTACTTGCAAGGCCCCCCTAGACCCAGCGGTATCACGAATCAGTCATCCATTGAGAAGCCTCTACGAAAAGATACGGCATTGCTATGGAAAGAGCTCCATCAAAGCCTCAGCCGCCAGTCGTGTATTCTTCAAGTTAGATACGAGGTTGTAAAAGATCGAGACCTGGGACCCTCCTCAGCACCAATGGATTTGGACGGCATGCCTGGCGTATTGCGATGGGCAGACTTCCCAGACCCTCCCCATGGAAGACCATGGCTCAGTCAGAGAAAAATGGTGGAAATATGGGAGCAGAAGAAGCTTCTACCAATTATGCGGGATAACAATTATAGGTACGCAGGGTCCGTGGATTGGAGTGGCTCGGCTCAGCTGACGTATACCAGATTCAAAACCGAAATCCTCGAAGAAAACTACAGGTTCTTTCGAGAAGAAGTAGAGTTTTGTCTTAGTAGGCAGTATTTCCTGAGACCGCTTGGCGACTACGCGCCGTTGGAGTCTAGAGGTGGCCAGCAACCGAGCCCGAGCCCCATTACATCACTACCAGCCTGGGATGATGTAACCCCAGTCGACATGCAAAATCGCTGGATTCTCCTCGTCAAATCTCACGTTGTTCAAGACAACAAGCCAGACGACATCAGAATAGCCCAAGACCAATTACTGTCCATTCGGGGAGAGTTAGAGGGGGCATTTGACTTTAAGACATTTGATCGCAAGGTTCATGATACGCGGATAGCTCAACAGCAACAAGGGATTCAAGCCTTGCCCCAGAAAGTTATTCTAGGCAAGACTTGATGCCCTCAGTTGGAAGACATTTACTGCAGCTAGCTCTCCGCGTGGCCTCAAATAGCGAGAAATACCGGCCGTGCTCGTCAATTCCACCCTGCTGCACGAGTCGAATTGGCTTTGTCCGACATAATAATAACTGCTTCAGCCCCCACGGGAATTGCAGTCACAATGGGAAGAATGTCCAAAATACTTACCACGCTAACTATTGAGATCACGTAGGCTTCCATACACAGCCTATTCCGTTGTAGTAGTAACGGTCAAGTTGGGTCGGAAGTTCAAAGGCAGAGTCGATTTAAAATAATCACGACGTTCGCCTAGTTTGATGGCTCATTCTCCAAGGCACACAAATAATCGCAAAGAGTCGTGAATGCCTCTTTTGGTGTTTCTTCTACTGGTGGAGAAATTTCCTAGATCTCTGCAAACAATTTAAAGCAAGCAGGCCCGTTTCAGTGTAAAGTCAACCGAAGACGGATGGTCCAGATGTCCGCTCGACTTGGTGCAGGGATTGAGCCTGTGCTTAGAGTCGATCGCCACCACGAGAAGGCAGTACGGACGCCCGATAACACAGACCTCCTCTGCGAGAGTCAAGTAACTGGACCAGCGGTCATCAGCATTATTTCTGTCGACTTGTCGAACAGAGAGCCTTGTGGTTGGTGCACGCATGTATCCTAATGTGCACTTTGTGTTGACGAAAACTCATCCGGCAAGTCGAAGCCGGCCAACACACCACACGCGTTCGAAGAAAGGAACGCATTATTTTCTTGCACGCAGCAGGATATTCCTTTTTTTTTTTTTTGGAAACAATAACTGTTGATGAGAACTCTCACGGGGGCGTACGGTGCCCCTTTGTAGAATGCCTACCGTGGGAGGTAGAAAGACTTGGCTAGAGCAGGTCGTTACGGACTAGACTATCGCGGGTTATGGCATAAAATACTGTGATGAATGAATGCATACGTCGTCTGGGGCAAATAGTACGTCAAAGGCTACATTGCAACCAGCTTTTTTTTGAAGGAGAACTTTGGACCATCACATACTCTACGTGTTGAGGTATGCTCGATGACCTGTCAAGCCACGGCAACTCTTGGCTCTGTTTGTACGCGCTCTGAAACAAACTAGAGTTTGACAACCTGTTGAGTGCAATTGTGCTTTGGACTCATAAAGAGTAATCTTGTTTCTCGGAACATCTGTATTTACGCAACATCCACGCAGACTTTGAAACAAGAGTAAATGTCGGACTGAATGCGCGGCACAACCATCAACAGCTTCACATTTCGCGATACGGTGGCAGCTCATGCCACTCATCTATTAGAATAGACATCAATAGAGGAGTCGAGTAATGCTGGGGGATGAGCGATCGAGTCTCTCATGCACAGGTCTGCTTCGTGTATCGTCCGGATCGCTTGTGGCACGACACGAAGGCAGTCAAGTATGCAAACGCTGCTCGCCAGGTATATACCAAAGAGATGCCTGGCATTTTGAAAGCCTTTTTATGTTTTCTTGCAGAAAGAGGAGTGCCTATTTTCCACGCAAGTAAAATGTTATCTATCATAGCGGAGCAGCATCATTGTCAAGGGCTAACCTACAGGCTGCTGCAGTCAAGCGTTGCTGGTATCAAATACGAACTGAAAAGATGGAAGAGGTAGAAAAGCCATCTTTTCTTTCTTTGGTTATCTTACTATATGCTTTACTTTTTTATATATATATTTCGCAACGCGCCAAAGGGAACTTGCTTATCATGCAATGGCAGGTCCAAGTAGAACCCGTACTGTGATGGACCAGCTCAACGAGCCATCGCGGGTTGCCAGCCGCAGTCATTCCCGTGGTGTGCCGGACCCCGATCGTTGGGGTCAAAAGGGTGCTTCACGTAATGAACAAGCTGTCCTCTGCTCGCTCAATTGGCACCGTATACTCCGTACTTGGTAGGTAGTCAACGAAGATGTGGGCTATGTCCCCTCACCATGTCCGGCTTTGGAGTCGATTCTTTTGACGGCTACGACAAGGCAAAAATAAAAAAAAAAATCACCGCTTACGCAGACGGAGCCTAATCTACTCGACACGTACAACAGCCAAAGGTAATAACAACGTGCCAACTGCAAATGCCCCGGCCAGCATTCGTCACCCACTCACACCACTCCACGTTCAACAACAGCTTCACGCCGCAATACCATCCTGTGTGACCTATCCCATGTTAGTTATAAGTTACCCTAAATAGCTAGCCCAGCTAGCCATATAATTAGTGCGTCTGCTACGGTTCCCGGTGTGGAAGATGACCTATCCCATAGTACTTCCATGACGGCGTCCAATTTTCCTTCAGAACAAGAGGGCCTGCGATAGGATTTGCACTAGACACAAAAATTTTGCTCACCGCCCCTGTCATGACTTGCATACCGAACGAAACTCCAACCACTGCTCGGAACCCACGTTGCTATACGGAACTTGCCGGATGCCGCCAAGATATCGGGGAAGAATCGTCCAGCCAGACAGACTCTTGAATTCCGGCTCTGGAGATACCATCCGAGTACACATACACATAACATCACATCAATCATCAGTCATACCACACTTCTCCGACCATTGGTGAGCTCCGGGCCCCGGGGTCGACGCATAGCGAGGCGCCACACCACTCCAGAACCGCCAGCACCGGGATATTTTCGGTGTCTCAGAGGGAAAAGTTAGAGTTTCTCTATCCCTAGCACCAAGAATTCAGGCAGCATGTTGGGCTTCGCTGGCTGTGGTCGGTGTTGCGGACAGGCTCCCTCCCATACGGATTGTACTGCATGTAGAGGGTGTCTGGACAAGGAGACGGACGACACGGCGTTGCTGTTCGGCGCTGTAGATCCCATATGGGACTAATGCACAGCTACTCAGCGAGAGAAAGTAGGTCAGCCTTGGAATGTCGAGCCAAGAGTACACCACACAGGTGCTTGTGCCACTGCCATAACTCGCTCAACTTGTGTGAAGACGCTGCCAAGACCGATGAGGCATATTAGAGGCTAGAAGGTCTTCCGACCAGATTCATCGCAGATGCAAGTCATTGCAGGCCACCAATGTGGCGACGCGCTGTCACCCTACAAGGGAAGAGGAAGAAAAAGAAAAAGGAAAAGAAGGCAAAAGGAAAGATCCACGGATGATGATTTTGTGCGCGGGTCTTCGGACGTATTCCGCTTCGGGCTGCCCCTGTGGGCAAGTTGCGTTGGGTGGAGATTTGAACGACGGCGTCTCAGTGCAGAGTTTTTTCTTTCCCCGTTCGCGGGCCGGAATAACCACGCTTCCAAGCAGAGGCGCCCCATTCTTCAGGCCAGGTGGAGCGCAGTGCTCGTTGAAAATGTCTTCTCCTCCACTTCACCAACGGGACGACGTCAACCCACTCGTGTCCAGACAGAGGGACCCGATTCAGCGGACACTGCTACGGAGTGCTGTGCTGTACCATGTCGTGACGGATTCGACTCGGTCCACCACGAAATTACGATGTGTCAATGGTGGCGGCGAGTCCCAACCTGCATATGAAAAAAAAAACGCCATTGCATTGCTCCATCGCACCACGGCCCCCGCGTCCTGAAAGTAAGTGTAGCTTGAAAGAGCATGCGGTCCGTGGTGACCTGCATCCCCCATCTCTTGTTTGCTGCACATTTCAGGGCAGCATACGGCATTGCATGTAGCTGAATGGTGTAGGTCAAATCGAGATCTCTCACAGCATGTCGGCCACGCCAAAATAAGGAACCTGTGTACGGAGTAAGCTTCTTGACATGGACAGCTCCCATCTCCCATGGATGGGATGTGCCCTCTGGCTAGCTTGATAGGCTCATGGCTTGAGCTTCTCGCCACTGCACCACGAAAGCACAGGAACCCGACAAAGAGGTGGCGCTTCCCGGACGTGACATGGCTGGTGGCCGGGGGAGGCGTTCCGTCGGGCCTGGCTAATGTAAGGCACAAACTCAGAAATCCCTCGCCACGTCCACGGAATTGTGGACGTTGGATCGTGGCCAAAAGCCACTGAAAAAGTCCAGGGAAAAAAAAAAATCCCCCGCTCGCAGGAACTGAGTCTCTGCCTCTGTCCGTCTTGTCCTTGAACCATTCCATCCCATCGCCGTCTGGAGTTGGTTGTCTTTGGGTTTTAGCTTATTGCTGCTTCTCAAGCAGCGAGTACACCAGATATCAAACATTCTGCCTGCACTTGTGTCAAACGAAGCGAGCACCTTTGAGCACCTTGGCTCGAATGTTCGGATATACCCCTCTTCATTTCTGTCGGAAGCAGAACCTTGCACCCAGGATTTCTTGGCACCCCCAACGGAAAATCTTGTCGAAAAAGGTGGCGGCGGCAGCGGCAGCCAAGGGACCAAAGGAATCGGTTATAGTTCTCTGTAGGGGGCTTGCATGCAGACCACTGCTAGTGTCATGATAACGGCGAAGCAGCAAATGAGGAACTTTGTCCCGTTGTCGAATAGGGACCATTGGGGGCGGATTTGCCTCAGCCCGCCATAGGGCGTATTGCGTCAACCCGGCGTTGCGAACTGTCGAGGCGTTCTTCCGTCGATACCACCACGTCTTGGACTCTATTTCGACACTGAGTACGCAATTTCGGGAGAAGACCAGAGCATTCCGAACACACTTCCCAGCTCCAAGCTTGTCAATACGATGTGTGGCCCAGCCTCTGCCTTGAGCAGCATATCGAGTGAACTTGGTCCACCTCCTCCAATATATGCAGCCACAGTTGGCTGAGAAGCCAGAGATCGGATGGGCTGAAGATTGACGTACGCTTAAATGCCTCGCACATGTAACTACACTTGCTCTGAATTTAGCTATGCACCAGGATAATTCTTCGATGCCTCCGTGGCCACAGGCCAGACTCTTGGCAGCCGCACCGTACAACAGATTATCCCGGTGCAGAAACGAGCAACCTTGAATGTCCAACCGAGCAAAGGCGGAACAAGGCTTTAGCACTTCGCTCCTCGTTGCTGTCCGCGAAAAGCCCTCAAGCTGTGAGTCCACAGGTATGCGCTAATTTTCAGGCTCACCTGTGCAGACGGGGTTTCGGCAACGCGTATACCAGATCTAGATCTGAGCGTGTGGTGTTACTCAACAAATCGATAGTATCAGGCCACCTGGCTGTATATCTCGCCGCCCGATGTGTCTATCTGCATTTGCTTGTCCACCCGTCACATAGGAGACCATGTGAAGAGTGAGAGATGTTCCCATGTTCTTCGTCAATTGCACAGCGGCCAAGTGGTACAGGTGAAATGTGAACTGCTGGTCCCTCGACGGCGAAAGGCTGAGTTGAGCTCATTGCGGGATGGAGACCAGCCCATCCTCGTCCCGGCTCAACCTGTCGATTGATGCAGTATGTGGTGTATTCCGCACAGCCCGAGAAGCTTGCTGCTACCAGACGGTACGGAAACCTCATCCGCTTCGGCGCGCAATCGACAATCCTGCAGGCATTTGCTGCTGACGCATGCAACTCAAGAAACCAATGGGGCTGACAGTATGCCGCTCAATGCATTGCATGTCGCATTTTGGCTACGACATCTCGAACATTGAGAGCGGTGGTGTCGGACTACATACATTTCTTGCTTCTTCAACCACCAGCGTTGTAAGATCCAGCGCCACCCATGTAGTTTGGCGATCTCCTTGTTTTGGCAGGTTTCCGAGGGCATTCCTACTATTAGCTACCATTGCTGAAACTCGGTGTCGATGTGGGATCCGTCACAAGATGCTACATGCTACGAAGGAAGCTCAACCAACGTCTTGCAATCACATACGCATCACGTTTCTGCTCATACATACCCTCTGACAATGCAAGACGCTACAAGCCGGGGCATCCGTCTCACAGGTGCGATATTACAGAGCGAAGCCATTCACGGGACAAGGCTTTTCAAGTTCTCAACTCGTGCTCTATTAACCGGGCGGGGATGTGGAGGTTATCTGGCACTCGCTTGTTGTCCGTTCACACATCATGCCGGATCGTCTTGGCGCAGAACAGACACGAAGTGTCGAGAAGTTGCAATACGACCCTGACAACGAAACTTGGGCAAGACCAAAGCTTTCCGTGCTTTTGTCTTCCTGTCCACTAGACCTATCGCTTGTTGAACAGGTCCGCGGGTGACGAGCTAGCCTTTGCCGTTCTACGCATCATGCTTAATAACTAAACCACGGCCGATGCAAGGAAGCTAATAAAAGCACGGAGCATGGAGTATTGACTCACTGACTACGTAGTCTGTTCCTGTGTGGAGTGCCGCGAAGCGGAACGCGTCGCGGAACCCTACATCTCGATTTAGCCTGATTGTGGCCCTCACCATGTGTAAAGATGAATTTGGATCTAGAGCACAAGAGTTTGATGTTTTCGCCGTAAAGCCGGCCCGTTAGCTCATCATCAGCCAAAGGCCCGTTGTCAGTGCAACCGAGCCAAACCACGGAGGACTCTCGGAGGCATGCTTATATCCCGCTTCCCAAGCACGCATTTCGTGACAAAAGACTTGGCATGGTTTGTCATGGGAACCAAATCAAAAAGAAGAAGAGGATGGGTCGAGCGAGGAAGTCCAACGAATCGTCGGACGGGGCCAAACCTACTTCAAGTAGATACTCGGTACTCCGTACGCAGCCACCGAAACAACACTCCCCCGACTGAAGAGGAAGGGGACAACAAGGTCGGGTGTCAAAAGGGCACATGCAAAGACCGTGCAGCCATTGATACCGAGCACAGCAGACATTGCAGAAATATGACACGCCATGATGCCAAGATGTGACTGACTACCTACTCCGTACTCCGTACGCCGTATGGTCTACTACTTCTGTTGTGTGCCGTGACTCTGTGGGACGATGGCGAGCACATACGTCTTGGGGTACTGCAGGCCTTTGCTTGTTCGCATGGTGTCATATTGCCCTCCACTTGAGCGGCCAGAGCAGGAGAGAAAAGCCCTCGAGTTGCTGGTTTCGAGACAGCAGAGGCGGTCCAATTGCCGAGGATCCGCGCTGTAAGATGCTCGTGGATATCCGCAATCCATCTCTATCTTTGACTGGTCCATGGCGAAACAGCAAGCCTATCGAAGAGAAGGAGCATCTTGAAACAAAAAGCTTGCCACGGCCCATGGGTGAGGCACCCTCCTCCCCCTCCTCCGCGTGTCGCTGGATCTGGCAGATGAACTGAACCGGTCGTCTCTCGGCATTTCATACTTCCGTACTCGGTACTCCAGAACCCAACGGTCAATGTTTCGTCATTGGTGGTAGCCTGGTACTTAGAGGTAGCCATGGGGCGGGCTGCCTTCCCCCCGGGGAGCCTGGCATGTTCACCACTTGACCGATCCACGATCCACGGGTGTTGTCGAGGGAAAATGGCGCTGCTGGTGTCTCCATGCTGGGCCATGGCCGCCAGTAATCCTTTCTGCTGGCCCCAAGCCACGCAGAACGCACGGAGACGAATAGCCACCCTGCGGCGAAAACTTACTTAGGTGCGTCCCACTTCCAGTCCTGAGGTGAGGCTGGCGAAGGCACAGATGCTTGTGCTTTTCCATGAAAATGAGCGCAGTTCGGGCGACTTCCACCGGTGGCGGCTTTGACCAGGGGATCCCGTCGGTCAGGACGACAAAGGTCAGCCAGCCAGTATCTTCCGTAATAGCCTGGTAACTCGTACTCCATACTCCGCACAGGTACGGACTCCGTGAGCCCGTGGTCCTGGGACTGCAGAGCAGAGCAGAACTGGGAGCAGCACTGGGACAGGGCGGAGCTGAGGGGACATCTGCTGGAGACAGTCAGAGCCACGGCCAGTGGATCTGACACCCATCATCAGTTGGGTACTCCGTACGGGACGTAGGGAGTAGCACGCACTTGTCATGGGAGTTTCATGGGCCAGGGCCAGGGTGGACAGCTACCGAGCTTCCGTCGGCTTGGTTTCTTCCCCAGACGCGCCAAACCATAACGCTGGACTGGGCGGTGCTGGTGCTGCCTTTGATACGAGGCGAAGGAACCAACCACCTGAGCAGGGTTGGAGCGATGCGAGAGGGTAGCTTTCTTTGCGCAGGGAGACGCGCGAGCGCCGAGGTATCGCAGTACTCGGTGGTAGGACCAGTCTGACGTCTCACGGCCAAGGCGCTCCCTCCCGCTCTGGCCTCCTCGTTGAAGCTGTATGGACATGGGACAGGACGCATCGTCGACTCGAAACGCAGAGGACGACGGAGAAACCGATCAAGTGTCGAAGTAATGTCTGCGTGGTCGACTTGCGTGGATGGGCCGCAGAAGGAATCAACGAGCACCAATGTCACGCGCGGCGCCGAGCGCAAACGCATGTACCGACTGCTCGGTATCTCGGCCAGAAACGATGCTGACGACTTGAATGCACGCATGTCTACCATGTTGGATCTCGGCGCGCTACTACACCACGTTTATTCCATGGTGCCCGTCTCGTTGCTTCACGAGTTAGGCAAAGGCCCGCCGCATGGACAAAGAGCAACAGCTGGCTGTTTATATTTTTACAAGCTCTGGTGTCTTCTTTTCTTTCAAGAGGCGAGCGGTGTCTCTTTGTGTGGTGTTGGCCAGCCACCAATGTCCCCTCGTCCTCCCTAAGCGCCGAGTTCCAACGCGGTGAAGCAAGTAGAAAGGATCAATCAATCACGAGGCGCAGCAGGCCGTATTTTTATTTTTATTCTTGTCTCACCCGTATTATTTTTGTCTTCTTGGTCAAGCACTGGCACACCGCACACCGAGACATCGAGCGACTGCTGGCACCACAGGCCACATACAGCAAGCCAGCAGTGACGGTGACGCCGGGGCCAAGAGTCATCTGGTCTTTCCGTCCACGTCAAACAAGCAAGCAGCATCGGCGTCAATTCTCACGTGTCTGTCCGGATCAGCTTCACCACATCCGAAGGCCACAACCACAACGGCGCCTGGGTGCTCAACCCAATCGAGCGAGGCACTTACCCGCTGGCTGCTTGGGTTGACGCAGACACACTGATGCGTACCAAGTACCTAGGTAGTTACTCCGTACTCAAGTAGGTACGGAGTACTTGAGGCGACCGGCCGGTTGGCCTCTCCATTGGGCAGACGCACACACGCACACGCACGCACGAGAAGCCAGACGCAAACGCAGCGACAGAAGACGGACGCGTTGTGTTGTGGATGGTTCAACCTTTGCCCGGACTGGGTGCGTCGAATGTGGCCCTACTAGATTTATCCAGCACCCTGCTCCGTAGCGCAGAGCAACAGGCCAAGGCCAGGTCGGGCGCATCCCAGCATTAACGTGTGTTGTTGGAAGGCATCGCACTGCCCATTGCACCACAGTGACGACACACACAGCTTGCCAGTTTTTGGGCATCTGGATCACCTTGCCTTGCCGCCCACTGCAACCACAAACTGGGCCCGGCCCTCTCGACTCCGACGTTGAAGGCAGGCAGGCAAGCAAGCAAAGCAAAGCAAAGCAAAGCAAGCAGAGCAAGCAGAGCAAGCAAACACAGACACAACCCGCACAAGTCTCACCAGAGCCCACAGACACCAGTGACGGCGGCCGCGCACCTGGGCACCTGCACCTGGGCTCTGCTTTGAGCACCACACGCTCGTCGTCCAACCGGCATCACGCCAACACGTGGAGCAAACCACCCCCGGTCTGCTGCACCGCGTTGGGCGTTTTGCTCGTCCCGCCTCGCCTTGGATTGACACCGAGCCGGATTACGACCCATGGCCAGTCGACAACACCGTTGATGCTTTATAAACCGCCTGCGTCCGCACCTTGGAAATCGGAGCCTCTGAGAACTCTATTCCGTCGTCCTCGTTGTTTTGCGCCATCGCCCTCCGCGTTGACCCCCCGTCGCCCATCACCCATCGCCCTCCGTCAACGCCCGTCACCGCCTTCACCGCCCTGCTTACCTTCTCTCCATCCCGGCCGCTCCTTCTTTTGTCCTGCCATTGCCATTGTGGGCAGGCAGACAGACAAAGACATCAAATCCCAATTCTTCACACTTACATGCCGTCGTTCCAAGACGCGCCTTTTGGCTTGGTTTCGTCTTGGGCCGCGGCCGTCAAAGAGAATCCCACTTTATTTATTTATTATTATTATTATTAGTAGTAGTAGTAGTATTATCCCCCCCACTTCCTGCTCTCGTTTACTCCATAGAAGAAGCTCGACCCAGTCGCGTCACGACTAGCAAGCACCTAGGTACTCGAGTACTTAAGCAAGTACTTAAGTAGGCCAAGGGATTGTTTGCAAGGACCCCAGGGCTGCTACCCGCCAACCCGCCCACCACACCATCGGCCCCCGCCCCGAGGAACTGAATCCGGCTCGGCCAGTCAACTGTCTTCGAGTGGGAAGCCTTTTTTTGGCAGGAAAGGCGTCGAACAAAGACCCCACTGGCGCCTGCCCACCCTTCTCTGCTCTACCCTCTCCAAGGCTCTCTTGAATCGATTCCTACGTCGGAAGCGCACAGGCAACAAAACCAGCCCGATACTTCTGCCCGGCAACTTGTGGGCTCCCCGAGTTCAAAAGGGTTCCAGGGTTCCAAGGGTCCCGAGCGTGTTACCGGCCGTACCCTCCAGAGGCTTTGCTCACCTGCCCTCCCAGACTTGTTTCGCTCTCTCCTTCACAACTCCATACCTCACGACTCATCGACACCGCGACGATACTCGATACCTGCCCAGCTCGAAAAGACCGCCAGGCACCGCTGTGTTCTCACAGCCCCGACGCTGTGCAGGCATGACGCCTAGACTGAAGCCTCTGCTCCTGCCGCAGCTGGTTGAGCAGCGACTTGGAGGCCGGACCGAGAAGCAACAAGTGAACGAGCATGGTAATGGATCGTCCACCATGGCAGCTCCTGACCAAGGCGACTTGTCATTCGTCTACTACACGACCAATTCCTCAGCGTCCGACATAACGTCCCCTGTAACACCCATCTTCTCGCCCAAGGGCCACAACAGATTTTCGAGCTCCACCTCATCGCTGGAACTGCCCATGCAGATGCCGCAGGAATGTCCAGCCTCACCATCACAGACCTCGAGTGCCATGTCCACCTTGCGACAGCTGCCTGATGTGGAGGAGGAACCGCTGGATCGCGGGGAGGATACAGCTACTCTTTCCGATCAGTTTGGCTTGTACAGCTGCTTGTGTATGTGCTGCACTGCGAGATGGTGCCGAGTTGGGCCACCTGAACATGAAATAGGAGAATCTACATGCTGACCGTTGTATCCTGCAGGCGACCAAGCTTGCTCCCACCGCAACAGCTCAGAGTCAAAATTCCAGGGTGATTTCGTCTCGGAATTTGATATCGACTATGACATGGGCTTCCTGAGCGACACCGACTTCACCACTGACCCTCGCTACCCTCGAAAAAAGCGCAGCACTACCGAAGCTGCTCTGTCCGAGTTCACATCCCGGCTGGGCTCTCGAATGCCCTCTCTCAAGCGATGGCGGTCAACCAAGCGTGCAGCTCTCAGAGCGTCGCCTACCACAGGCTTAAGCTTGGAGAATGTCTTGGCTCGCGGGTCGATTAGCAGCCGTTCATCGTCAATGTCGGCGCCAACACACCATCTACCCGAACGTGCCCTGGAGTCGATGCCACCGGTCCCGTCCAACCCGACCATGACATTCTACAGCCACGGCGACGACGTAGAAACTGGACTTGGGCTAGACATTTCTCCCGAGGACCACTCCAACTTGGCACGCGATCGCTCCATGGCCACTACTCCCCTCCTCCCCCCCCTGCTCACCAGCACGCTCGCCGGGCCTCCACGAGAGTCGCCGCTGCAGTCACCCAAGGTTGAAACGAGCCCAACTCCAGATGCTCCGTTGTCGCCCGCGTTTGGTGCACCAGCGCAGTTCTCTCGGCCAGCACTGAGCAGTCGTCCATCCATGTCCTCCCTGCGAAATGTCTCCAGCAGCACGGAGCTGCCACTCCCGCTTCCGTCGATTCTGCAGGAACATGATGAGTGGTCGGACCGACTTGGACACGCCAATTTCACCATCTCACCACAGCCGTACGAGTTGGAAACCATCAACCAAGAGACCATTGCCAAATTCCGCAATGATTGGGATCTGGCGCGCACAAATTACACCAAGCACCTGGTCAGAACTGGTGAAAACTATGGACAGACGAGCAAGATCTACGCTCTGACTGAGGCAAAATGGGCTGAAGTAGAGCGACGTTGGCAGACAACCTTTGGAGACATTGTGAAGAACACCAATCGAGCTACCGCCGCATCGGCTGGTGCATCTCGAAACCACAGCCGAGGACGAGGGCGCGGCCGCTCTAGCAGTTCCAATGCCGCAGCGCTCGCGCGACTTCCAGCCCAAGACGATCTTGTTGCCGAACTCGAGTGGAGACGTCTGGAAGACTGCCTCCCCAGCGCTGTTCCGCAAATGCTGGAGTCGCTTGACGCAGACGGCAAGTTCCCCGGTCGGGGTGACGAAGACATTGTTGGACCTATGCAACGGGATGCGGTGATGGTACGAGCAAGAAGCGAGGATGCAAAGGGTCGATTCTGGAAGACTCTAGCGGATCGAGTAGGTCTGCGCAAATAATATGCCTCGTGGCTGCTTTCGCCGTCGGGTCGCGTCGTCACAGGCCACGGGCATGTGCGTTGATGCCATGGCAAGTCTGTACGAAGTGCGAAATTGCAACCAAGCGAATGTTTTTGCATCTTTTATGGCAGCCCGCTTTGATTTCAGTTGTTCCACAAAGCGACATCAAGAGATACCCCGACTGCAGTCATTCCTTATTTTTCCTTTGCCTTTTTTTTTTTTTTTTACTTTTTCTTTCTCCGATATCGTACGACAACAACAGCTTGAGCGACCTCAGTGGCGCCAGAAGAAATTGACCAGATGGAAAAGCCAACGGCCGTGTTCTTTTCTTCATACTTGTGTGTGTGGGGGGGGTTGACCATGTATACGGAAAAGGCGTTGAACATAAAAGGAGCGTGCCACAAGGGAACCGAAAAGTTTTAGACTCGGCGTGACGGACTGGATGTAATGTGGGAGCATTTTTTTTTAAAAAAGAAATATCAAATCAACATGGGACGGGGCAGGATGATGATGTGGCAGCGGGAAAAAATTAAAAAATTAAAAAAAATAAGGAACAGCCTGAAGGCTGGGCATGGGGGTTCAGCTCGCGGATTACGACAGCTGTTGAGTTGACGGCAACAAAAGATTTCAACGGAATGGTACATTTCGTGCTTTGCTTTGCCATCTATATTGACGTCGGTGGGTTGTGCTGAAGCTGCTTGCGGAACATGGCTGGTATTGGCGGTACCTCGTCGCAAGGGTTGTTGGGTCGATGCCACGTCACCTTGATCTACGCGACAACATGGCGCAGGGTCTAGACTACTATAACTTATTTATTGGATGCTTTTGGCAATATGACGGCATCCATGTTCCAGTGTGACATGTCACAACATCGAGCACGACTTGGCTACGGGCCACGGTGAAGAATGAAAATTAGTTACTTGGCTCCGGCGAAGGGTCGGTCGGTCGGTCTGTCGGTCGGTCTGTCGGTCTGTCGGGCCACGAGCTGACCACATGTGTGCATCGCACCGCACCGCATCGCACCGCACCGCATCGGCTTCCTCCCGACGACTCCCGCCGACTCCCGCCCCGCCGCGCCCTTGCCTGGCCTCCTCGCAGATTTGGGGAAATAAAAGCTCCTCACTCGGGGCTGGGCATGGCGCAGAGCCGCGGGCCACGTGGCAGGGGACACGAGATGGAAAGGGCGCAACACCCAGGGCACGTCAACACCGCGCGGCACGTCTCATGTGAGGGAGGGAGGAGGAGGAGAGCAGGGACAGAGCAAGAGGCAAGAGGCAAGAGGCATGCATACGGGTGCCGGTCAGTCTACGGGTACTCCGTGCTCCGTACGCCGTGCGACGCGCAGGCAAGGACACGGGAGACAAGAAGGACACGGGGAGACGCGGCTGACACTGTCTGCCGTCTTGGCCCATGCCGAGGGTGCGTGCGTGCGCGCGCGCGCCTGGAGGGCGGGGAGGAAGCACGTTCTTGCTCGACTTTGACTTTGATGGCGTCTCGGTGTGCGCTCACCTGTACCTGTCGTGTTGCGCGAGTCGTTGGCTGTAGCTGCTTGCGTCCCCTGCTGGGGCATTGATGTGCGCTGACTGGTGCCCGACCGACGAGGTGAGTTGCGAGTTGCGAGTTGTGAGTTGATGGGACGGACGACTGACTGTGCGTGCGCACGTCCGAAACAAAGGCCGCGGGGCCATGTGCGGGAGCATGTAGCCGGCGCCGGTGGCACTTTGTTTCGCTTGTTGCTTGTTGGTTACGGGGACAAGACGAGACCAGAGTGAAGTTGCTGTGCTACGGGGTACGGAGGACGGAGCGAGGGCGAGGGCGAGTAAAGGCCTCGAAGGGGGGTCGGGTTGGTTGGACGTTTGACATTTGACGTTTGACGTTGGACGTAGACAAGAGCCGGGGAGGAGGGAGGGCGATTCCGTGGCCCGGGAGATGGCGGCGGTGCTGGCGTCTTGTTGTTGTTGTTTCGGCTAGACTTGCCGTTGAGGGAGGAGCACAGGCGTCGCCGGCGCAGCCAATAACGTGTCGGCGGGGCCATCCGGGACTCGCGCCGCGTGGTTGGCGTTGGTGGGGCGCTGGTCCACCCGTCGCGTGGCCGGACCGGAAGGGAGGCTGGCGATGCCGAGTTGCGGAGGTGGGGCCCTCATCGCTCGCCATTTGGGGCATCCTTGCGTTGCGCTGTTTTTTGATGGGTGGCATGTCAACTCTGCGCAGTGCTGCAAATTGCGCGCGATGATACTGCTGCTTCAGAGTCGGCCAGCTCCGCACATCTTGGATGATACGAAAATGATCCATCAGCACAATGGCCCAGCTGGCGCTACATATACCGCTACCGCTTGAGAAAAGCGGCATAGCTCGAGGCAGCATCCCAAACATGATATCCAAGTAGCAAAGCCCTGGATAACTTGCTTGTTCAACTCTCGGGAAAGGAGCACAGGAGAGATGGGGATTGGTCGCCTCCGCGACTTTGGGATACGTCGAGAACGAGATCATCCGCGAGAGAATGTGGATCGCGGTGAGACGTGTTCGCAAAAGTCTCCCGACTGTCTTGCGAGCTACATATGGCTCCGTCCAGATTTGGGGGACATCTCTCAGAGTGCGGAGATACGACTGAATGGTGCTTCGCTTCCATCGGAAAGCTTGCTTTAAAAACGCACGTCCCGTCTGGACAGTCGTTCGACTAACCATCGTCTCGGGCATGCTTTGGACAAACAATGTTCCAGCCGTGCTGTTGAAGCCAACGAGACTAGAATGTGTCGTCCCCCGTATCAAGCTTAAACCGCCCGAGCAGTCAGTCGTTGGTCAGGCCGGGCAAGAATCGAGGATCTCGGACAACCTCGGCCCTAAACAGGACGGTCGAGCCGGCCAGCATCCAGCACCACCCGGCAATGGCGTAGGCTGCTCCGAGGCCATTATTCCCTCTCCATGAAGCTCTCGTCATTGCCGTCTCCCATGGGGCAACACCTCTGCTGTTCTGGAGATGCTTGGGGACATGGACCGCGAGTGGTGGCCCAACTGCCCCCACCGACTGGTCGTAGAAGCAACCTATTAAGTTTCCGAGAAACTGCGGCGGCCACAGAATATGACCATCAACGTTGACTATGATTTTCTCCTTGTTGCCTCAATACCCAGCTTGAACTCTCTTGCCTGCTTGTCGCATGCGCATGTAACACCTTGACGTGTGTTGCGAGGTCCGCTGGTAGCGCTACTTTCTGAATCAGGTTCGTGACGTTGGCAACGCCCCTTTTCAACGGCAATGATGATGATCTTCCGTGATTTTATGGCCGTACCTGTCCATAGGCGGCTTGGAAACCACGCCTTGGTGCTGGCTGTCGGCACAATGGCACTTATATCCGAGGCAGTCGAATCGGACGCTGGATTCCCAATCTGCCGCTGGATCGGTCAATCCCTTTTGGAAGCACTCGACAGAATTCTGCCATCAATGGACCCCAAGAGCCTGGATGCCATCGGTAGACTGGCGAGTTGGTGAGGCATAACAACAAGAAGCTCCTTAGCAGAAGGCATGAAGGGTGGTGATTGCTGCCATTTGACGAGTGTGGCGTGAACCTCAACTGCCTCGAAGCCATGGCATACTCGCCGCTCCAAGCCGTATCAGCGGAATTTGAAGATTTGAACAAGACTCTCGGAACATGAACGGGCAGCACCAGCTCGATAACCGCAACAGTAATGGTCACCCTGGTACAACAAAAGCAAATGCGTCACCGTCACCAGTGTATCAGTGAGCTTCATCAGAATCATCTCCGCGTCGTCTTTGTTGTCTCTGTCGCCTTTGTCCTCTTTGTCACAACAAGCGAGAACATGGAGCGGACTCTCCTGAGTTGCTATGCTTGCTCATTCATCCTGCTTCTCTCTCTTGTGAAGATGAGCCCAGGTGGTTGCGCACTTGCGAGCCCCGACATCTTACCAGCATGTTTCCTTCCCGTTTGTATGGGACTTTTTGGTTCAATGTAAAGACGCCCTCGCATCATACTCATATATCATGCTCAGAGCCTAAAAAATATATTTCAGGAAAGAGACTTTGTCATGGAAGTTTTCGGGGTTCGCAATGTCCTGCTTCTATGCAATCGCGTTGTGTCAGCGTTGCTCGTGCCTGCCGTGTCGGCGAGAGCTACATCTGAGGTCGTTCCTGCCTTGCGAATCACGACAATTCGCTTAGACGTGGCTTTTGCTTTATGCCGGAAATCCGGTTTTCTCGACCTTCGTCTTTTCCCCTTTCCCGTGTGATGCCGTTTGGCCTGCCTCCTTTCTTCCATGCGACGCTGACGATGTATCGCGATGTTAAGCAGTATATTTGAGGGTGCTAATTGATGATCAACAACTCATCTCATCGTTGGCTACCCAAAGGCAAACGTGGACGACGATCCAAGTGTTCCCTCTTGGCCCCGGACACGGACGGAGCCACTCGTCTGGCGAGATTTTGAATCCGTCCACCAGACGATGCAGATCCCTTTTACTTCAAAGACTTGCTTTTGTACATTACTTGTCGTTTCGCAAAAGTCCCGCGGTACGTTTTCGGCTTCTCTACTACAGCTTTGTCATGACTCCAACGCACTCCCCCCCGACGCCTCGGCCGATGTTATAAAGCCTGCACTGTTAAAGTGAAGGAACCTCGGCTGGTGTAGGCTGCCGTCGTCCGCCATGTCCGGTAGCAACTAATATGGCTTTAAATAGCACAACCGCTGCCGTCAAGACAGTTTCCTCGACAGCAGCCTTGGATCCCAGACTCCTACTGGAGGCTCTAGGGTCTAAGGGAACGAACAGAGCCTGTTGATGATTGCCACCAGCCTGTTTCCATGTGTACTTATGAAAGATGACCATGCCACGGCGAACACCAGCCGAGGCTTTGGGTTCAAACAAATAGGCAGCAGACAGAGACAAACCCAGGCAAGACCGCAAGACCGCTCACTTCTTTCATTCGAGCGCGCGAGAACCGGATGAATACTCGAGTTCAAAATCTGCTCAGTATGTCGCGCATTTTTTTGCCTGCATCCCATTCCGCGGGCAACCCAAGATGAAGAGTTTCGGGCAAATCCTAGAAGTCGGCCGGTGGCTGTGTAGAAATGACGTGTCGCCTAGGCCCAATGTTGGAAGCAAAGAAGCCTCAGATTTGCGCCATGTCTCATGAAGAAAATAGCCTATTGGTGCAGAGTGCTGAGACAATGAGGCGTGCCCGTCGCTCCCTAGAAGTGAGAGGACTAGTAGTATCAGTTACCCGGACGCGAGTACGCCATCCAGTTCGCGACGAGTAGCATGGGCGTTTTTTTTACCTGACGAACACGTTCACATTAACGCCAAGCTTTCCAAGATTACCTGAGAAATAATGGGCTTTGGACACCCCTAAATTGCGTCGAGTGTGAGGCAAGAGGAGGCTCACGGGGTCAACGACTCACGTGGGCTCGAGAAGGCTGCAACAGATTCATTAAACGATGCAAAGAAGTGTGCACGGCTCAACGGCGATGTGCAGATATAGCCGTGGTTCATCTTCCAAAACGGGAGGCTACGCCGGAACCTTGAGACTTTAACGTATAAGAAATTGGCAGGTGACGGCGAGTTGATCGACGCGCGGTCGATTTGCTTGATGCAGGGAAGTTTGCGAACCATGTGGAAAGAAAATAATCGCCGCCCAAGTCGAATATGCCGTCTGTGACCGGAATCCGCAACATCGTAGAACAGGGAGGGGTCAAAAGATGCAGAAAATATGAGAGCGGCTACGTTCTGGGATAAGTATATGCTTCATACCGCAGTATATTGCCGCCGCATATCATACCGTGAGAACTGACATATAAGCCTATATAGCACCCCTATGATATACCTGCTTGTTGATAAGCCCATACCTATTATTCTACTGCAAGATGTTATTATTTTGCGCGCGATACACGAGTAGCTAGCTCTTGTGATCAAGCACGTTTAGCCTCCCACCGCACGCCCGAGATCGACAGGTACTAAGCGAACCAGGGCTCATGCTCATGATCTTCAGGGTCCTGCAGAGGACGATACGTGGCGCCCTGTCATCCGCATGTCTCTCTTCATCTCATCTCACGCTGTCTTGGAACGCCGACTGGAACCTGGCACCAAGATACGAAGTTTCCTTGGCCGCCACACGGTCCCATGATCACCTTGGGGACAAGGGCACTGACGATCGCTGCCACGTGGAGCTGCCAATAGCGTTGTCGACAGGTTGGATATGAACCAAACCCGACGATGGCCGAGGTTCAGACCCTCGGAAGCACGCATCAATTTGACAATGCACGATACAAGCCCTGATGGTTAGCCGCGAGTTGACAAGGCAGGGAGTCTTGCAGCTTACGGGAATCAAGCATTATAACGATGTAGCGAATCCCTTGCTAAATCAGGGTTAGCACTCTCAGAGTTATTTCTCCCCTGTAATCGCCTACTAACATTTTAAAATAGTTTATTACGTATGGCAAGAGTCAGGGGTTTTGGCTATCAGTCAGGTGAACCTTCCAGACCAACTACATGCTGCCTACGGGGGGGTAGTATACCGCGGCAATTTTTTGACACAGTTGTCGCCCTCGAGCGTGGAACCGAGCGTCTGGCCGTTCCGCAACTCAAGGTCTTGGTTGTACATGTCAATCCCTTGTCCGAAACTTAACATGACAATCAAACGTTCTACTTACAAGACATAAGACCCCTACGGAATGTATAGGCTGTAGTGTCCGTCCTGCGGCATGTGTTGCTCGCAATACTGAAGGCGTCGTGGGAGACAAGCCATGATCAACACCCATGATCAGGGAGGGACCCGGCGCCAAGTCTGCAGTTGCTCGAGTTTAGATACCATCCCGCTGCTTTTCCGTCCAAGATAATAGTTCAGGAACCCCTTCTCCAGGCAAGTTGGCAATCAGCGCTTGGTTAAATTGGCCCAACACAAAACTAACCAGTCCGGCTACCGCGTCCCCCCCCCCAGCATCTGCCAACCCCAGATTACCGGACAGGCTTGAGGAGTCTTGGCCACCCGGTACGGCGTCGATCGCTGCAAAGGATGAACGTGCTTTATCTCTATTCATCATGTCCCGAAGCAGGTGCAGGCCGCGTCGCGCCAGTCTAAACGCCAGCCATTCGTATAAGTACTTGCCTATGATCCCTTGGACCCAAACGACGAAAGACGCTCTCTTGCCTCCTCGCAAACTACAGTCACTACCGACCAGGCCACGCCATTCAAGACGCTCACAGAGACTTGGCACCGTCTTTTACTTGAGAAGCCATCTCCCCCGGACCGTTTGTCTACCACAAAGCCTTCATCCTGTCAAAATGAAGTTCGTCACCGTCGTCGTCGTCACTCTGGCCGGTATCGCCTCCGCGGCCCCTTACAAAAGATCCATCGTCAACGAGGACAGTGTCGTTGTAGGCCGTGACACCAGCGATGCTGACGTCGCTGATATCGAGAACGTGCTTCAGAGCCTCTCCGGAAGAGCTCTCCCGCAGGTAAGCCCAACACCAGACGCAAACCCCCGTCCATGGAGGAATCCAGCCTGACACATGCCGCAGAGCAAGCGGATCATCGGCGGTATCCCCCTTATCGCCAAGCTCCTGAGTCTGATGGGCCGTGGCCTCGCCCCCGGCATCATCAAGGCCGTCGTTGCGGCCATCGGCATGATTGGTTCTGGCCTCGGAATCGACGCCGCAAACGACTACCTCGGCCAGGCCACCAACGGCTCGGTCCCCAATCTGGGAGACTTTTTGGGCGCAAACAACATGGGCGACCTTCTGTCCGGCATCCCCGGCCTAGGCGGGCTCACCGGCTCCTCCTAGGTGAGCCGCAATGTGCGGCGGATCGGATGGCAACGCCACGCACTGCCATGGACGGAACTGCCTTTCATGTCAAATATCTTGAATGATTCGGAGCCCCCAGGGGGAGACCACGTCATTGTATACAGGCTGCGAAACCAGCCTCAGTGCGCAGTGTTGTTCGTCTTTGCCTCCTGTCCCATGTGGTGCAGAATGTTTTCACCCGTTTCGGTGCGCGCGCGCAAGACATGTTTGGCCCCTGGACTTCAGATCTCGATCACTGTCTCTCATAGTGTAATAAACACCAGTTGTTGTCAGTAAGAGGACACGATCCTTTCCTCTGACACTCGGTGCACGGTACTCCCTTAGACACGCCTTCCAACTCGTCGTGACCTTCTGTGCGCGCAAAGGCCACTGCGCAATGACTGTCCAGACATAAAGGGAAGAAATTTGATCCGTGTTCTTAATTGATGTGGCTGGGGAAGGTTTTCGCAGAACAGATGCGGTTCAAACGTCCAAACTTTCAGTCACTCACTCAACGCGACTTAATATCCCAAAGTAGAGCAGTGCTGATGCCGACACAGCCGTCAAACTCCGTCTCCGAGTGAATCATGGCAGAGCAGACAAAGTCCGGCCGTCGTTCCCCTCGAGCCTCTGCACAACAATGAGCCGCCAGAAAGGCAAACTGCCATGGTCAGACTTGAAGTTGGTATCAGGCTGATCCGCGAGGATGACGTACATGGCAAGAAGCCGCGCCTTGTTCAAGTCTTGTCCGCAAAGCTGGATCGACCTGCTTGGACAGGGACCGTCGCGGAACGTTGCAGAACGGCTTTGTGACATTTGGGTACAAGAGATTCTTGGAGTCGGACTTGAAACACGTCTTCCCTAGGGGCCGGGATAGAACCGCGAATGGCTTCAGGAGGGATTGCAAGCATCTCGCCAAGCAGATGTTGGATCCGAGGCCATGTGAGGAGAGCTGCTACATTGCCGCGCCTATTGACAGTTTGCTGAGGATTCTCGACAAGCCTTTGCTCGGGCTGTCAAAAATGCCTACCCAAATCACTTGCGCCTCTCGATCCGTCCATGAGTCCGCGGTCGGCACCCTCAACACCAAGACGGAGTCCACGACCACGACTCCGTGGCACTGCAGCGCCGCTCGCTGGGCAGACGGGCAATGGATCAGCGCCCCCATGGGTGAATTCCTCCAGGATCATAGGCTGGGGCGCACGTACGTGGACGTCCAGCCAAGCTACTTCAAGGAGAGGCAGCGGGAGACAGGCGCCGTCGGCATCACTCGCGCCACAGCAAGCTATTTCGAAGAGGCCAGACCTCGCAGCGCAAGCGGACATCTCGGCGGAGCGCGCACGTCTATCGAAACCTCACCCGGGAGTTGCGCCGTGTCTCGGCGCCGACAGGTGGTTTAGCCAACGCGAATCCTACTGAAAGCCTCGCAGAACATGCCAAAATTGGCATCTACTCGCCCTGCAACCAAGGGACGTCTCGTTCTCGGTGCTGGGAAGCCTCAGGCAGGTCTTCCTGCGGAGAAAAATTAGCTCTCAGCGGCGAGATGATGCCTCCCCGGGCGGCTTCTTGGTCGGCCAGGTCAACTGCGTTGCAAGGGGGCTGTATCATCGCCGTCGAAATGAAAAACCATTGCTGCCTCGACGGCCTCGGAGTCATGATTGCCAAAGAAGGCCGTGAACAAGGCTTCCGTTGCCAAGATGAGGGTCCGTCCTCGAGCTGCCTCCTGATGGCCGCCCGTATTTCTCGTCGCCCCTGCCGTCGACTCACACCGGCAGTCTCTCGGTATGTATGCCTGATGCGGACAGGATGGAAGAGAAATGCAAATACACGAAAACGAGCAGAGTGTGGGGATTGATGAGAGCAACCGCTGGGAGCAACGACGGCAATGCCGGACACCAAAGGCGCAAGCTATGGCCCGATCGAGGAGCTGTCCCATGGCCGGCGCGGCATACAATGGCACCCTGGATGGTTGAGCAAGGACGGGCCAGGAACTCGTGAAGAGCGTGAACAAGGCCCTTGTTTTTTGCCAGACTCGAGATATCCGAGGCCCATAGCGAAGGATGACTATACGTGGCAGTGGGCAGCGGGAATTGGAGACGGGCCAGCTTGCTCGCCGCCCGTCGGCGTCGAAATGGCCGTTGACGTTTCAACCTGGGATCAGGAACAGTCCCATCCCCAGACTCATCCCCAGACGG
This sequence comes from Metarhizium album ARSEF 1941, assembly GCF_000804445.1. Lineage (NCBI taxonomy): Eukaryota > Fungi > Ascomycota > Sordariomycetes > Hypocreales > Clavicipitaceae > Metarhizium > Metarhizium album. Next base: position 83,600 of record NW_024467610.1, read on the forward strand.
CCGGGCGCCATGTGCCATCGCATGGCTGCATCTCGCGCGGGTCGCAGCAACAGACTCGCGTCTCGTCGACGCAGCCCCTTCGATGATGAGCTGAGAGGGCGCCTTGGGCGTGCATTCCACGTCCCGAAATGCATCGCCCGCACGGTTCGTACACCTCGCCTCTGCGTCTTCCGAGACGTGGTATAAAGAGGTGCTCACCTACACCACAATCCGACGGATCATCAAGGACTGTGTGTCTGAGCTCTCGAGAACTGGCCCCCTACGCAGCCGCCTCTTGACATTGCCGCCAAAACCATGCATTTGCCATCCTGTCTCGCGTTTGGTTCCATCATATGGTCCGCCGCCGCGGCATCTACACCCAAGGTCCCTAGGCATGATGGACGTCGGCTGCACGAGGGTCCATTCGCGCCCGGCACTGCGTCGGATTGCGCATACTACGACGCAGCCGCGGACTCTTCGCAGACGTGCCGACAATTCGAAGCCGCCTGGGGTATTTCGCACGACGACTTCGTCGCCTGGGTGAGCTCCGTCCATCCATCCCTCTCGGAGACACCGGTGCCGGGCACCATGGCTAACCAGACTCATCCTCCTTGCCGTAGAACCCCAGCGTCCAATCCGACTGCAGCGGCATCGAGGTCGGCGTCTCATACTGCGTCGGGGTGAGCAACGTCCTGCCTCGCTCGTCGAGGACTGAGAGGAGCACCGCTGTGATCGACTCCTCCTTCGACAAGCGGTCGCCAGCTCCTCCATCGCCCATGGAGCCAGACACGGAGGAAGAATGCCAAAAGTACTATCGGGTGGTGTCTGGAGACACATGTGTGAAAATCGTCCGGAAGCACAGCCACACGTTCACGCTGGCCGACTTGTGAGCTTCCCCTTGATCCTGCTACTGCATAGTACATACAGCCCGTTGCTCACATGTCGAACTGCAGTTATCGGTGGAATCCTGCTTTGGGGAATGGTCTGAGGCCCTGCCTATCCGTGTGCTCACCTTCCGTTATAGATGCAGTGTACTGATGCGTGATTTGATTTATAGAATGCACAGCGCTCAAGCTGGATTATTTTTACTGTGTCCAGGGTCCGAATCCCTTCGGGTTGCGTCAAAGGATCATCTGCGGACCAGGACTGCTCTGTTAGAGTTTCTCTCTCGTCCTTGAGCGCACCGGACCACGAAGACGCCGCGGGGGAGAAGCACACTGAAGCCCGTCTTGCCACCGGTGGCCATGGGTATGCCGCGGTACGAATTTCGTCGTGGCGCCGGTGGCCACCGCATGCCCGGTCAGACAAGTTCAACTTAGCCACCAGACTGAGAGAGGCGAGGCTGTCCTAGAAAGTGGTCCGGCTGCACTTCATGGTTATGGAGACGAGCCCAGTGGCGTCTTTTGTCGACAAACAGGTGCAGGTTGCCTCAGGCAGCGTGGTTGATTAGGCCAGCTCAGACGAAATAAAGGTTTCTCATCCTGTTTTATATTAATCACAAAGTGACCTCAAGATGAATTACATTGTAGGATACCGGCTTATGAGAAGTCAAGATATCGACAAGTTTGCACAACCGGCCCTTTACAAGGGCAAGCGTGTGCTGCATCTGGGTTTTGGAAAGTCGTCGTCATCAAATCACCAGCTGTTGGCCGTCGTCGGAATGGGGCCTCCTTGTACGTGTCAAATCAGCAGCATCGTCCCTCGACGTGAGGCGTAATCGGGCTGTAAGTGCCCTAGGTAATCCACGGATAATGTTGACCCGCAGTCCTTCTCATCAAACCGTACAATCCTTCTCGGAGTCAGCTCTTCGCATAACTACCCGGTTCTTCCGTAGCCGCGATATGATTCTCAACTCCCGTCAAGTCTACTCACATATTTATATCAACGACGGCATCCACTACTGCCTGCGTTGAAAGTTGTTCACTCTGAACACGCAATGTCAACCGAGGTATGTCAAAGGGCGTGAAAGCTCTGTTCATACCACCAACACGCTTCACAACCAAGTCACATCACAGCAAGCATATTTTGCAAGGGCAAAAAGACCAGCAGCTAGTGGCGATTTCTCTGGAAGTTGAAGGATGCCGTTGCTGGGGCCGCTTCCGACTGGCCAGCTGCGTTTCACGCCACTTTCTTCTTCTCTTGGCAAAGCTGGCAGAGGGTTGGGAAGAGGGAATAAAAGTCTTCGAATTTTCAGTACTACTAGCAGCTTTTCTTACCTCATCCTTCGGCCATGAAGCCAATCCGGATGTTGAAGGGAGAAGAGAGCATTGGGTTGGGTCCGTGTCTACACTGAGCAGCCCATTCAGCTACTGCAGGAGCACTTCATGATCAAACAGGTGCTTCATAAATTGATAGGTCCTTGTCAATAATCGCACGCGACATCCGTCCAGTTAATGGTGCGTCGTCAGGCTCGTCAAAGTCCAAACTGATGTTTTTTGTTCAAGTATAATAGTCAGGTACCTAGTGACGCATTCTCAGTTCCAAGGGGGTATCGCAGTGCTCCTTAAAAACAACATCCATTTCATTCAACGGATGGACCAAAGTAAACACCAAAGTGACCATGGTTTTGGTTCTCCGTGGTCTTTGGAATTCGGACCAGCCTTCTCTTCCTCGGCCAACCCCGAGCATGGACGCGTGGCAAATTATTTGGCCAGCCTAGCTAACCAGTAGCTTATGCCACGTCAAAGAATAAAATAAAAGTAAAAGTAAAAATCAAGCAGAAGCCAACTAGTGATTAACCATCATCGGCGACGAGTAGTCCCATGAGGTCTGATGGACCCCGGGAAACTGTGACTCAAGTCCGACGCCAGAGCTTCGCGAGTGACTTGGCTTTGGCGTGCGGCTCTTTGTGGCTCGCGTTTCGCAGGCAGCGGTCCAGAATTTCCCGCCCGGCATCGGGAAGGTGAACGAGAGAGTCGTTGAGGGTATCGATGATGAAAGGGTTGGCTGCGCCGAGGGAGGAGTGTTAGCTGGTGCTTGATGGTTCAGGGTTGTTTGTTGCTTATGATACTTGACAGACTGGGGGGTTTGACGGCGGGCCCCACATTATGCCATGCATCAAAGCGAGCGTGCACACAAGGGACGAGGGGGATGCATGCACGATGCGTGCACTGCTGCCCGCTGCTGCCAAGGCAACTAGTGTCGTCTGGTGGCCTGACATGCCGGGCCGGCACCAGACCATCAGTCTCCAGAGTCCAGAGTCCGGGCGAGACGTGAATCACTTGATCGTGTCTCGACATCGGCTGCACGCACTGCACTCATTCAGGGAAAACAAGAGAACAAGAACGACAACACTGCCAGGCGGCTACTTACGCATCAGATCAATTCCCGCCTCGCCCGCTTTCACTGCCAGGTCTATCCTCGTCGAGTTGTAGCACCCGTACTTCTGCTGCAGGTCCAACATGCAGCGCCATAGCTCACGCATCTTCTCATTGTCCATGCCCTCGCAGCTGCGGCTCCAAGTTGACACTACACTTGGCTTCCGTGGTCGCTGATGCATGAAGAACCTTGCGGCGCACCGATGAGACGTTGTCAGCAGCGGAGAGGACGGCGGGCACGAGGACGACTCGTCGCTGGAGGCCCACGACGAATTCGATGCCGCGGAGCATGCCGACGAGGAGATCCGCCGGTAGGAAGTCGTCTGGTCGTTCATTGTGGGTGCGCCTTCTGTCTCGTCTTGTCTGCTGTCAAGGTTGATTTGGTATCCAAAAGTCCAGCCTGTGCGAGCGACGGGACACGATGATCTCTTTTTGTGGCCACCCTTGTTTGTTTTCTTTTGCCACAGAAGTATCAAAAGGAGAAGGTGAAGAAAACAGAGTCCGCTCCGGGATCAAAGGTCTCTTATAATACTTGAACACGATGCTCTGCAGAACAAGGGGGGTTCAACGTTCAACAGCCATGTCAGTGCCAATCATCCGTGAACAATAAATAGAACCTTGGCCATGACGGGTCACGACACACGACCGCGCTCGAATTTCCTCATCCGCTCAGCAGCCCCTCTTCAATGCTTGCTTGGTCGCCCGCCGCCGATCCGATGTCTGGCGTGGGATGCAACGTGGACCCTCACGGCATCGACCTTTTAGTCGAAAAGCGACGGAGCAGTGCCAAAGTAAAACTACTACCGCGGCGGATACGGACTACTAGCTCGATCGATAGGCACGCATGTGGCCGATGGATATGCATGTCCGCACATACATATGTGAGTAGGGGTCACAGCGTGCCGTCGCAGTGGTCTTTTGGGTGGCAGCGTGGGAGGAAAGCTCAAAGGCAGCGTGGTCTCGTGGCTATGTATTTTGTTTTTGGCCGATCTCGTCATGATTTCATCCGGTGTCACGTACGGAGTAGTGTATACTCTGTACCTCCCTCCCTGCTTGAGTGCTTGCCCGCTTGGACGACTACACCTTGCCAAGCTCATGGGCTGTCCCAGCCCTTGGTTGTACGCACGTCCGTTGTAATGCCCGCGCCCGGTGACAGCCCAAAGACGGACACCTTGAGCCGGATTGTGGGCGCTCTGGTTTTTTCTGTGACCATGTTATCACGTACGTGAGTGACAGTGTTGTCGAGTCATTGTGTCTATCCGTCTGCTAAGCTGCCAACCCTGCGACCATTCATGCCCGGCTCGTACGGGGACAATGCTCCAGCGGCCAAACACACGGTGTGACTGAGAACGTCTTTGCCGACAATCGTGCTCCGAGACAAGCGTTCTGCAGAGCACGGTGTTACACGAAGCCCGACTCGAGGAGAGTGACATTGAAGAGAGGCTGGGCGGCAAGCACCATCCGTCCATGGAAACCTTTTTTCCTCAAGGTTCAAGGTGGTCAGAGTGCTATAAAGGGACAAGGAATATATAAGAACTGAACTTTGTTTGCAGGGTGGCATAGTCCACAGTGCACGTTCCGTCCTGACGGCACGGGAATCAGGGTTTAGATTTCGATAGTATGAACGGGGCTCGACGGTTTTGGGCGGCATGGCGTTACAAACTCGTGACGTGGAGCGCATGATGCGAGCGTTGACTGCTGCACTGGATTGCTCGATGGAGAAACGTGAGGGGAGTGAGTCTGACTGGAAGGCGAACGACGTTTTGTTTGTCAACTTGTCATCCGAAGGAGAAAATGATGACTAAGACATGATGACTAGCACGTCTTTGCACCCATCGTCTGTTCAAGTGCCAGCCTGCGTGGGAGCGCTCCCCGATCGAGTCCACCACCCAAGGTACTTGAGTACGCATACGTGTAGGGCTGAGGCGGCATCAGTCTTATATCGAACCACCATTGGTGCTGGATGCTCCGACTTTTCGGCATGTTTTCCCCTGCGCCGCGTGTCTCGCGCTGTCTGTGGAGTCAGGACTGACGACTATCCCAGCCTCCCCGTCTGCTTTCTCGACTCCGCTAAAATACCTACCTAGGCTCGTACTTCAAGCTGCTGTCTGTCTTGTGCGTTGCGGCCACGGCGAACGAGCCGCGACCTGTCGATAGTCCAGCTGAATTCAGACGAAGCTTCGGCGAAGCTGTGGACACCCAATGATCGATCAACTGGCTTCGTGCCACCAGACGCTCAAACAACTCCCAGCTACTACCAACCACACTAGAGCGCCACAAGTGCCGCCTCCACGACCTGATCGGGGGCCTGGCAAACCTATTGGCTAGTCGGCAAGTGAGCCCCTTGCTTGACACCCTTCCTCCCGCCTGGCTGATGCCGGAATTGTTTCTTTCGACTTGGCTTGAGGGGTTTCTGCAACTCTTCAACACGGGGTCGACAGCCCTTCCGGACAGCCGCGTTCCTGCGATTAGGACGGTTTGGTCCGCCGGGTCCCCTTTGTTTGCAACAATAGGGACATTGGTACGGTTTCCCCCACCCAAAGGAAGAGATGCTTCCGTCCCGTGTTGACGGACTGGCCTGGAGATTGGGAATCGAGATCCTTGCTCTGCGCACGCACATGTCACACGGTCTCCCCGTCGACCAGTGATGAAGTATAGGCTCCTTCTCCAGTGTCGGCTCGCAGTACTTAGTTGCTCCTGCTGCCCTTTCCCCGTCGTTCCCAGGGTTAGTCAGTGCTGCAGCTCGACGCCTAAACTTTATCTCATCAAGGTTGCACCACTACCCACCCGCGCTTACCTGTTGAAAGTCCGTGAGGAATCCGTGAGGGGATCGTAAGGGGACCGTGAGCGCAAGCAAACTCACACAGCGAAGCCGCGTTGAGCTGTTGTTGCTGGCCGTTGCGAAAAGGGAAGCTTGCAGACAAGGCTCCCGCGATAGGCCGCTCGGCGGAAAAATGCAACCCCACGTGGTTGCGTCAGGGCAATGGCTGTGGCGATGGACCCTCGATCAGGCGAGCCATCGGCGACGGGGTTTTATATACCAGACAATATTGGGTGAGGACCCTACGAGAATTTGAATGTCGAGAGTAAACAATAGAGTGCGGAGTACGGAGTACCGTGTGGTGGTTACGTGTCTTGATGGCTAATGTGCGTGCTACGTGTGATTTGGCTCCTGACCTGACTCCTGGCTTGCGGCGGTACTTACACCAAAGGGAGGCCTGCCATTCCAGCGACGGCATATTTTGTCCACTACGGATGCTCAAATTGCGGAATATGCATCTTGATAGGGCCAAGGGCGTGCGGTAGTAATTCGGTTGGAGTGTGCACACGGCAACGCCGAGGCTATACTGACCCTGCGAGGGGTTCAAATGCACACTGTTGGAAGTGACGGTACTAGAGGCATCGGTTGTTTTTGTGAATTTGAAAAGTCCATGAATTGCCTCTTGTACAATAATGGTTTCGCTGCTGCTAGGTAATGAGAACTAATCACCCGCAGTAGTAGAGCTTTAACGGCCATGGTCCTGGCACGTCTTCTAAACGGCCCAGATCCAATGGGATCAAGCTGTATTGTATTCTCTTCCATGCTGCAGGTCGCTCTGACTGATGAAGAGGAGACCATGTCTTTCAAACATTGTGGACAAGTACTTTTGTCCAAGACCACACGTTTTCGGGTACGCCAGGCCTCTCCGACCATCACGTCTCGGAGGCAAAGGGCGGACTGGATATCGTTGCCAGCAAGCTGCATCACGAGTATCACTTTTGTTGTGCGGCATGAAGCTGACGATTGTAGACGCGAACAAAGAGGGCCATGAATGACCTGTCTATTTGATGTGCAGACATGGCTGGCCGCCAGCGAATGACCACGATGTTGCAATCCCGGACTCGATGCTCCTCGATGCTCCTCGATGCCAGATGCTCCATTTCCTGTTTGCATTCATCATTCCAATTTTGGGCAAGAAGGAATTCGCTGCCTCCAACTCCGAGGACGCCTGCCATGTTTGCCGATGCCTTTTGTTGCAACTTGGGAAGGACGGCCGAGGCGAATGCGACTACCGAAGGAAGTCGACGACCAATGGCCAAAGCTGATGATTTCTTCCATCATGGCAACTCCCACCGACGGACGGACATACTTTGCCAAACAAAATCCTCGCTTCCGTACCATCTTCACTTCTTTGCAATCATCATCATCTGCATCCGCTTCAAAAGCAATATCAACAGCTTATTGTCATCCAGCCCGCCAAGACATAGCCGTCATTTTGCTTCGCTCTTGAAATATCCCAGAAGAAAGGAGGCCAAATAATAGACTTCGAGACGACAAGATGATGTTTACTGCTGCCATCGTCCTTACTATTCTTGCGGCCACTTCTTCCGTGGTCGACTCCCGCTCCCACAAGTATCCAAAGAAATCAACTTCCCGCGGCTTCCACCTGGTCGTCAACGTCACCGACTCGTCCCGCCCGCTCGCAAAGTCGCCTCACGGAAAGCTACTTAGCAGCATTCACATTGGCCCAACTCACAATCTCCTTGGAATTGGCAACGGCTTCAACCCGCGTGTCTTCTACCACAATGCAACCAAGAATGAGTTTCGGTCCAGCAATGCCCAGATCTTCTCTGGCGGCGGAACCTCCAGCATCCAGTATGGCCTCAGCCTCCACTTGGACGAGGGCAACAATAATGTTTCCAGCGTCAGATTAGACGTCGGTGATGGTCAGCGTGGTCTTTCTATTTCCCAGGGCCGTCACCCCTACGCCTTTCTCAACTTGAGTCGGCTGGCAATGTGCAACGAGCCTATCAAGTATTACCACGGCAAGAAGATGGTTATTCTGAAGCAGTTCAACAACCCCGACATGGTCCATGGCAATATCCCCGAAGAATGTGCTCCTATCCATCTGCTACCGCAGTGCGTTCCCTTTGATCCATCTCGCCCGGCGTGGGGGATCCCAGTCCACGAGTTCGTTCGGGAAGCAGACTGCTACAAGAACGTCTCTGCGATTAATTGGTCCCGCCACACATCTTTGAGCTGGCACGAGTGAGTGGCAAGGATGGTTTAGGGGATTCAACGTCTTCGCGGTTGCACACGTCTCCTGCTTCCACATGACGGTACAGAATAAACAGCATCGTTACATGAGCATCAATATATTTTGCCTGTGGTACAATCTGTCTCTGCCCCGACCGCTACAATGGAAACGGAAAAGTGCATGCTCACCTCGCAAAGTCTCGGCAAATAGCCTGAGAAAACGCCTCTGTGCAGGCAAGTTTCAGCAGTCTCATATATTTGCATGTAGCCATGGCCGGGGGTGCGGCCTGCAAAAACCGTACTTGAAGGTGATGGATGGAATCACGTTCGTCTCTTGGAGAGCAAGCTAGGCTCCAATGACCCTCTTTCGCAGTGTTTTGTCAAATTGTCATTGTTTCCATTATACATTGGCCTTGGTTCGCAGCAAAAACGGCCAAACTGCGACTGTTCCCATCATACAACGCCATCCAAACGCATAATGCGGCAAGCCCCTCAGACGCCAAACGACGTCGCCTGGGTGAGGACTCTGACACGGTGCCATTTCCGGACGGAAGACATTTTCAAGGCGCTTCAAGCGGCAGTTGTGGAAACAAAAAAGAACGAAGACGAAACGCGCCGACCCTTGCGATATCGAGAAGGTAGAGCAATCCAAAGCGCATGCGGCGCCCTGAGACGATGGAAACAACACCCGGTGGATGAAATCGTCGGGAGAGACGGGTTCGGGTGCGGAGGCAGAGTTTCTCAAGCAAATACTCCAGCAAAACGGCATGCAATGGATACCGTACGTGTAATAGTTATTCCCTGCCTTGGGTGGATCGTTGGATACATATTATACGGTCAGGATGCTAACAATATGGATGGTATTCGTCACGCTCATTCCAAGCTACGCACATTTCATAATCGATCGGCACAGCTCTGGCAAAACAAGCCCGGACTCTTGTTGGGCAACAAGATGGCAGCGACTATTAAGACTGGCGGCATATTTGGAACCAGCTCACCACGGCGGGCACACCTGGCGGACATTCAGTTTGAGAAAATCGCCTATTCGCGAGACCGCATGGCATGGGCCGGAGCGGTGAACTGCAATAAGAAATACATGGTGCAGCTGGCAAAGAACTGCAATAAGAGATCAGAAGCGACTGGTGCAGCCGAGGAAAGCATGTGAGGACTCGTATATTATCGCCATTCTTCTTGCCACGGTACAGGCGAAGCGAGCGATGGGATATGACGAGGGAGACGATGGTTTGAAGGTGCATCTGATAGCTTTACCTGAGACGCATGCGTCCGGGATGCACTTTTCAAGGCAACGATAACAAAATCGTTTCTGGATGGGCTGGAGAAACCTCTTGAGAGTGGCCTGTGTGAAGGAGGATTCAGGGTCGGCTACGAGCCTATGTGGTTTAATCAAGCCGCGAAAAGTGGCGCGCCTCTTGTACGAGGTTTTACGCGGAAACGCGCTTTGCAAACAGCATTGGGTTTTCCGCAGTTCAGCTGTCATTTACGGTTAAACTTACATGGTGGAGTTTCGCCCCCCGGGGTTAGATCTACCGCATTCCGAAGGGCCTGGCTAATCCCAACGGCCATCCTCACCCCCAGGGGCGAATATCAGAAAGGTCCAGAGTCAGGGTGTTACGCCTAGGACCGCTTCCGTGGCTGCGTTTGCTGGACTGCATCTATCGCTCGAGGCAGGCCTTTCCTCGACGCCAGAACCGGGAACGAGACGAGACGAGACGAGACGAGACGAGACGAGACGAGACGAGACGAGACGAGACGCGGCTGCCCCCAGCTCCGTCCATGGCGGCGACGTGGAGAGTTTTGCACTAGGGACCGATGGCGTTTGGCTCCGCGTGTCCGTTCCTTTGGTTGAGGGGAAAACCACGTGGTGGCGGTCCGCGGAGGCTATGGCTATGGCCGATAAAGTACGGGGCAGCGCTTGGCATCATTCTGGATGGAAACATGCGGTGGCAGAGACGGATGGCGATGCAGACTTGGGGTTTGCTGCCCACCCGGCTCGAGGTGAGCGATGACACACAATTGGGCCGTGATGGCTTCGGCCGCCACGGTTACGACAGCCAAGGGCCCTCCGCCTCTGCCAGACGGTATTGAACCCTACTCGTGTCTAACCTATTCTCTGCAGAGGTCGTATTTCCCCGTCCGTACGCTCTTTCTGTGCTCAATGTTGCCATGGTGGTTGGCTGGGCTGCAGTCAACGCAGGTCGTTGCTCGTCGGATGGTAGGCCGCTGTAGATGGACGAATTTTCGATGCGAGAGACGTCCTTCCGTCATGTGGCCTGCCTCCATTAATAATTCTGATTCTTCAAATGTACGGAGTGGAAGGGTAACTCGTGACACAACTTCTCCGGGCCAATCAAATTTCCTCTTGCCTCTCTCCAACTTCCGCCGGCTTCGTCAAGAGTCAAGACTCAAGACCTCGAGACGTGCCGCCACCGCAGCTCATCGACGTCGCCGTTGTCAGTCCCTTGGAAGCGAAGCGGGCACACTGGCACACTTTGGAAACGCATCTATCCCTTGGCCATCGACTCATCTTTGAAAAGCCAGGCCGCCGCCTCGCCAGGTCTGGCTTAACCTTTAGTCATGAGCCCGTATCGTGGCTGTGATAACTGTCGAAAATGGAAGAAAAAGGTACAGCAGCACCACTTGTTTTTGCCTCTTTCCTTGTTGCCACCTGAGCACAAGGCTAACCGCCTCGTTCCATCGTACATTGATCACTAGTGCGACTGCTCGCGCCCCAAGTGTTCTTTGTGCGCGCGCAAGAATCTCCCCTGCCACGGAGTTGGCCAGCAACGGTTCAGATTCAAAGACCAGTCGGCCTCGCTGTCCGTCGTAAGAAAACAGAACACGGCTCGTCCGGGCATGGCCGGCGTGGCGAGCGTTGCAAGCCCGCCTAGCAACGGTTCGAGCAAGCTCGCCGCCTCCATGGTCCATCTCTTCGAGGCCCAGCATCCGGGATATAATCTAAGTGCCATTGTGAGAAAGTCGGCCGTCCAGCGCATCGGCAACTCCCCGGCGCTCGATGCATCTCTCGCCGCGCTGGTCAGCACCGTCGGGTTGTTGGCGGCGCCGGCCAAGCCATCCTCGCCACGGCAACTGTCGTCGAACACCAGGCCTCTCCAGAAGTACACCGCTGCTCTGGGCGCGCTTCGTCAGAGCCTCGATGAGCCGGCAGTCCGGTACCAGACGGACACCCTGCTGGCCGTGTTTGTACTCTCCTTCTGCCACATGTGGGTGGTCGACGGCGCCCGTGAGGCGAGCGGCCACATGGATGGGCTGGCGCACCTCATCACCGTCGTCCTGGACAGTGGCACGCAAGACCCAAGTCAGTTTTCTGACGATGCGCTCAAGCTTGCCGCGATACAATTGGTACGTCTTCGGGACCAGTCGCCGTAGGTTTCTCGGCCAGTTCCCGCGGTCCTTTCCCCACGTCGACTGACACGAAACGCGGCAGCTTCGGTCAAGCGTATTCAACAGCAGGATTCAAATCTACCCCTGGATATTCAACGTCTTTGATTCGACGGCAGAGCCGCGCCATCTAGCACCCCGGCCCTGCCATAAATCCAGGACCAAGAAGCCGCTTTGGCCCTATGACTTCTACTGCCTCGACATCAGTGTCTACTTGATGATACCGCAACTGTTGCGGCGCCCCAGGGAAAACATAAAGTCAATCGAGCTGATATATGCCATGATCAGGGATGCGTATCCAAGATGCGCCAGAGACGTCAATCCCACGCATCACCAGACCGTCGAGGACAAGGCGGAGCACGACGCCTTTATGCAGGCTATCCAAGTGGAAGCACAGTCGCTTCACATCGCCATAGGCCTCAGCTTCAACGCCTTCCTGCGCACACGCGCCAGAGGGGGACTCGACGACCGGCGGCTTGCTGACGACCGGGCCACGTTTTGCGCCGACGCGGCCACGCTGGCGGACGAGTCCAAGTCTCAGCTCCCCCTGAGTGCGCACCACATTCCGCTGTCCACAATTGCTGCGTGGTGTACCGCCGAGCAGGGCTCTGATTTGAAATCCAGGCTGCGTCAGTTGCTGGACGACTATCGTTGCTCGTACGCCATGGTTCACGTCTTGCATTCCGCTCCCTACTGGCGGGAGGCGCCCCAGAAACTGAGCCGTGAGATTCCTTGGTTTCCGGCGTACATTGGCGGTGCGCGAGCAAGTACGGCGGGTACGGCGGGGGAGGGAGACGAGTTTGACGCGGAAATGTATGAGCACTGCTGCATCTTGTAAATGTCTACGGCGGCAGTGCGTTCTGGCCGCTGGGAAAGGCGGACAAGTCGCCTCCTATCCATGGATACCCCTGCTCTGGATCCCCGGGGCCAAATGCCTCTGACGCAAGGAACTCGACGTCGGCTGGTACGTTCGGACATCCAACTACAGAAACGTAAACGGTAACTAGAACATTGCCACCGTGTCCAAGACCAATAACAGTCCATGTGGTAGTACAGAGTAAATACAATCTGAGGTACAACATGGCCATTAAGTAAGGGAATCACTGCAGCAAAACAGTAATTCTCTTCATCCAAGAAACACCGCTTGTCGGCCCAATGACCGCATGTCTTTCTTCGATACTGACCCAGACGAATCCGGAATGCTGTGCTTGGTCTTGCTTCTTTTCTGCGGGAGCTACAGCCGAGGCTTTTCCCGGAAAACACAACGACACAGTTGAAAATCGTGCCAAAGATGGCCTCGCCAAATCATGACTAGGACAAGGAGACAACGCATGTGCGCACTTTAGCCCGACAAAGCATGTTTGCTCACAACCTTGAATACAACGCAGTCACAAATTTCCAGGGGTTCTCGTCCTTTAGTAAACGCCCTGCGAGAGGCCGAGGAGGATATACTACACGAGCAAAAGTTGCAAATAAATAAAGCTACAAACGAGTACTACGAGACGTTACATTAGGCGTTGCAAGAGTATCTGTAAAGAGATTTGAGACCTTTTACAGCCAAAAAATGTGAAATCTAGCTACCAAGGCTAACACCCAACTAAGCAAAGTCTAGCTATACAAGTGTTGTTGAAACCTCATTTTCCAGCATTTTACGACTTTAAAGTCCATGGTAGGCGTTGAGACCGTCAAGGTAATAACTGCCAATTCAAGTTCAATGCCAATTCGCCTTCACGATGTAGCCATTTGTCGTTGCGCACATAACCAACTACACCACGGCCACTACAAGTAGCCACCATCTTTACAGCTATATTTTACCAAGAGTTAGATTTGCTTCTTTTTTTATTGTAAGAGCAAGTAGAGTGATAAAGACGGAGTCGTAATACCTTCAATTAGCGCTGCGTCGTCGGAGTCTCCTCTGAGAAGAACCAAAATGCGGCTGAGGTCTTTCAAGGTAGTTCGATCCAAGTCCTTCACTTCAAAAGGAAGCTTGTTATCGCGGCTGAAGCCCTTGGCTACCAGTACGTCTTGGTTGCCAACACGGATATGGACCTCGTTTGAAGTTCCGGCCCACCATTTGTCAGATATAGAAAGAGTACCAGTTACTCTCTGTACGTCGGTACATCGACTCTGCTCCAAGGGAACTCTAGCTATGTCTATCGTCTCAAGCTCGTAGTAACGGTTTTGGCTGCTTCTGACGAGTTTTCCCGGCTTCAGAGTGGTTTGTCCGAGTACCTTGAGGCGATAAAAATTATTCCCATCAGAGCAAGTCATGTAGATGCCTGGGCGTAAATCCAGTTAGTGCTTAAGAAGAGAAGCTGCTTGGGTAAGCGGTAAAACACTAGATCAACGTACTTTGAACAGGTATCTGCATTGTCTGTAGATTATCCGGCACATTATGGTGCTGCGGTTTTACTAACACGAGTTTCAATTTTCCTTTGAGCTTCCCCGGCCGCCCCATGTTCAACGTAATGCTAACACCGGGACCAGACCAAAACGTGGTTTCCTGTGGAATCGGGCTGTCCCGACGGAGCCTCGCGGATAGTTCAAAGGCAGGTGCGTCCTTGCGGAAGTCAAGGTGCAATATCAGTTCTCCATCGCAGGTCGATTGCCCTGCTCGAGGCGCCCTCTTGCTTGGGTGCAGGTTTTGAACGACAGTCGATAGCTCTGCGCCTAGCGCGAGAGGCAGCGCAGCAGCGAGACAAACGAGGAAGCGCATTTTGTATGAGCCACGAAGTCTCGTTGATATTACTGTCCAGGTGGTATGAGAAGAGATATTCTGCTGCTTTTAACTTCGGTAAAATACTCCTATAGAAGCGCGTACTATTCCTAGTCTATGAAGAAACGCTTACGCTGGCAGCATTTAGTGGCCTGATTGTAAAGCTATCTGCAGATAGATGAGATAAAACTTGTTTTACTAAACCTAAATATCTTACACGTTAATTTATTACTTAATTATTATAAAATACAAAACGGGAAATACCGCGCTATCCACAGATGCCCTCTACACTTCATTCTGTATTTCTGTAATATCTTGCTTCTCCACACTGCAGAGCCTGAAAGCTCGGCTAGGAAGGGCCTTTCCCCTGATCGAAACAAGCAGGCCAATAATGAGACCGAACAAGCCCGAGACCGAGCCGAAAATCTCAACGACCATCATCTTGACAAATCTGCCGCAAGAGTTAGTCCACAGCAACAGCAGCAGCAGCAGCAGCAGCAGCCCGCAGGAGCACATTGCCGAGGTTTTACGTATTTGTTCGCTTGTTCGTCTCTTGCAACTTGGACGAGAACACAATGGACACGACGACGCCGTAGATGGCGACGACCTCGCAGAAGATGATGGAGATGAGGTTCTTGGTGCGGATGCGCGGCGCCCTCGCGGCCGCACCGAGGATAGACGAGCCGGTAACGGCAATGCCCCTACACACGGGGGCAGAGAAAGAGGGGGAGAGAGTACATGGTCAGCTCGTGCCGGGGACCCCTCGCCGACGACGAGACGATGGTGGATGTGGATGTGAATGTGGATGTGGCTGCCGCGTACCATGCCGCACCGACTACCGACAGACCCAAGCACAGCGAGATGCCGAGATTCGCCCATGCCGCCGGGGAGACTGGCTCCAGAAAACGGCCGACGTTGAAGGACTCGCCGCCGCCGGCGAGACGGGGGGTTGGGGGTCGGCAAAGGAGGCACACACCGGCGGGAGCGCGCGTTCCGTGGTTCACGTACATGCTCCGACGACGAAGAGCAGCAACGTTGCGCCGTATGTGGCGTACATGTTGGTCGGCGGGCCGCGGTTTTCGGCGGATAGAGGCGATGGCCGGAGAATAGCAGAAGCTGGGAGAGCTGCCCTCAGCCCGCGGTGACGATGGGATGGAGTCGCTGTTTCGAAGTTGAATGTCGATGCTGACTGAGGCGGGCCGATGCGCGGCGGCTTGATTGGCTGGGGCGGGGACCTGGCCCTTGAGTAGCCTACCCTGTAGGCTTTGTCTCTGCCTGCGTCTGTCTGAGCCTGCCCGCCTGTCGCGTCGTGCTGTTGCTGGTATTACAAATGGGCAAAGGCACAGTGGCGGATTGAACCGATTTTTGCGCAATAAATACCACTGATGTTGATTTTTGTATATACACAAGAACACCTGTGGCACGATCAACTTGTTCATTCTGGAAGGTGACCGCCGCCGGTTTCCAGCAGCTGGACCGGGCATTCGTTCCACAGATGGGCAATTTCGAATTGGCAACAATCCCAGAGCCTAAACATGGCTGCTTCTCTCTTTGACAAAAAATAAAAAAAGAAGGCAATAAACGCAATCAGCCAATGTCCAACGAGTCGTTGATCCGGACGTAGGTCCGGACAACCGCATGTCGCACATGAACGGGCACGGCGGTCGATGACATCACTCACCCACCGCGAGACCGAAACGCGCGGAAAAGAAAAAAGGGGAATAAAGGGATAGGGCCACTCAGCACGGGGCAGGCGGACAAAAAGAGCGGGCCCGCTCGGGACGGAACACACACTGACACCGCACATGACGACGTATTCGCCGCTCACACGCAGCGGCGCCCGGGAACCTGGTTCTCCGCGTTGGGTAAACCGGCGGTAGGGGGGGGGCGAGTCCTGTCGTCATCGTGGTCCCTTCTTTTTTAGACACGGGTAATTTGGGAAAATGGGATTCTTGATGGGCGTTGATGCATGAAGTCATGATGGCGGTGACGAGGCAGGCGGCGGCGAGGGGGGAGAATGATGACGGAGACCAAGCCCGTTGATGGCGTCGCGGATCTCCGAGGGCCCGTACGTTGGTCTGTCTTTGTTGCTTGGCACTTGTACGGAGGACTAGTTACTGGAGATGACATTTGATATCCGTACAGGCGATAGTACTACCTGCACCGTTAGTTTGCGGGGATCCTCCATCTCCATGAAGGGACGTAGTAAGTTACATACGTAGATCTGAACAGGGAGAATAAGTAAGTAAAAAAGGCGGGGGAGGGGCAAAAAGGAGGATCCTTGGGGTACCTTGGTACTTCCCAGGCAGGTACCAGGTATCTTGGTCCTGTCCTTCGCCCGCTTAGCTAGAAGCCAACTCAACTGCAGAAGTGCAATAAACGTCTTTTGCAAAGCTGTCAATTTGTTCATCAGACATGGCAAGCCAGTGTCGGGTCGTACAACGGTGTGGGCAAGGGAGCGCGGTGAGCCTGTTCCTCCGGCTGCGAGACATCTCAACGGCCGGCGTGACCAGGCGACCGACTGGCTGGCTCAGGCGAATTTATTCCGCCGTCTCGGACAACGTGCTAAATACCTAGGTACTTGGGCCGCCGTATTCCACGGGCCGACCGCATCCAACAAAAGTCTGTCTACAGGTATCTCGTACCGTGCCGGTCACACCGTGTGCCATCTTTGCACCCGCCCACCGACTGTGTGTTGGAGACTGCCTGGTTCGGCCTCGAAGACGGAGCCGCATGGCCCGGTACATGGTCCAAGGCGTCTTGTGCCTCTCCGGCTTCCGGCTCGACTTGGAGGATTCCCTCGAGCGCGAATATTGCATATTTGCATATTCGCACCTCGCATCGCATCCATTCCCCAACCTGCCACGACCAAGACTGCTTCCAAATCACCACGTGAATTTCACAACCACACACGACTTTGTCGACATATCCTTCAACAGTCCGGCGGCTGCGGCGCTTTTCCCCATGCTCCGGCTTCAAGTCGACCTTCCGTCCACACATCGGCTGACCCACCCACATCTGCAGGCGTCTTGACTCTTGAGAAACATCCAATGAGCAGACAGCACATGCACAAACGACATCACCGATTTGGGCGGCCTCTTGCAACGACAAACACTTGGACGGACAAATAACATGCGCTGCGTGACAATCATCGGACCCTCTTCACCACCAAACGGCGCCGCGATGCGAAAAAGGTCATGCTCGACTCCACGTCGATGCAAGGAAGGGGGATTGTCCAAAGTCTTTTTGACCTAGATCAGGAAGTCCGCCGAGGGAGATGCAACGACGAGGGTGAGAAAAGACGGACGCCCACCCAATCTTTACGAGATTTCAACATGGCAGCGTCCCTGGCGGCGGTTCTAGTCTCATCAGCCCTGTCGGCTGACGAACCAGACAGGCGGGACGCATTCGTGCCCATCGCCACGGCCCATGGGTACATTCGTACATAATCTGACATGGGGTGGTGTCGGCAACGCTGCCATGTCGAGGGCGAGCTGACGGCAGCAGCCGCCCCAGCTCGTCATGCTCGAGGTTCAAACAGGCACAGCAATCTGACGCGGCTGTCAAGGCTCGTCGACGGGGATCCGCACAAATAGCTGAGTGCGTCTTACTCAGCCGGCCGCGAGACGTCCCAGTGACAGTGACGGGCGAAACACGGTTGGTCATGGAGCATGGTCTCGTGCGGCAACATCTCGTTTAGCAAGCGACGCAGACTGTGTGTGCAGCCTGACTGACCAGACAAAATGATGGATGCACCAAGGCGCTATCTGCACCAGGCAGGCCGTCACAACTTACAAGAGGGCGGCCGGCGGCGGGCTCGAACCCGCCAGCTGCCACTTTGAGCTGCGCCACACGATGCTAAGCAAAAGAGTTTACCAAATGACTGAAGGGCAAAAGGGCAGGGTGACAGCGTGGCGGAAACGACAGCTTGCCTGCCGTGGGAGCGCAGAGAGCCGCGAAATGAGGCTGTTTGATGCGTCCTCGTGCACTGTACACATGGAGAGAGAGGGTGAGCCGGCGAGAGACGGAGTGAGGCTTCCATGACTGCCCCGACGTCGTGTTGGCCGAGTACTTAACGTAGAAGAGGTGACGATTCTCAGCGAGTCCCACAGGGCACATGTTCATACTTTTCTGTGGAAAACCTTTTGGCTGCTCGTCCATGGCACTTTGAATCGATGCCGCGTGGTGACAGGATTGCGAGACAAGACTTTGGATCCCGAGTAGTTAGTTTGCTTGCTATATGTATGACTTGCACGCCGCATTTGTCGGTCCCCAAAGACTAGGATTTCCCGGCCAACTGTTGGCCACGTGGAAAGCCTTCACCAGGGCTTCGGTTGTAGCTGGCTCAGCCCTGCAAATCTATTAGTTTGGTTATTGTCTGCCTAGAGGCAGCCTGCTTCAGGAACCTCGCTGCCTTAAGTAGGCTAGGCACCTTGGTGCTTGGTGCTCGGTGAGTAGTTACTGCTAACCCGGGTGCTGGGGCAAGTCGGCAGGGAGCAGGCAGCACACAGTGCCACTGCTGGCTGGCCACGATTTGCAAGTCGAGTCTCAGAGTCTGTTCCAGGGCCACGTTTGATGCTGATATGGAGTACATGGCGCCGAGGTACTTGACTGGAGATGCTTGGCCCCTCCAGCAGATAGAGGGAGTATCTTGGCACGCAGGGCCGCACTGTGTCCCTCTCGATGGATGGGAGGCTCCTTCCTGCTGGTCCCCAAGGCAGCGAGCGCCCCCGCCAAGCCCCGCAACAAACCCAAGGCCCCAAGTCCAGATGCCTCCAGCCTCCAGCCTCCAGCCTCCAGCCTCCCGACGAGCATGGCGATTGATTATTGTACGTTGACGTACGGGATATTCATCTTTGCGACATTGTGACCAAACCATTCCAGTCCAGCTGCCCTGTGAGCCGAGCCGCATGCCGTCGTCGTTTATTTTCTTTTCATGCTCCCCCCCCCCCTCCCGATCGAGTTTTCCGTTTCCGTTGCCGACTCGAAAGGATATGATGTGCCCGAGCGCGTTGAAATCCTCATCATCTACTGATCGAAAGCGCAGAATAGTCTCTTGACCGGCCCCGTTGGACTCGTCCATAACCTCGCAACGATACCCTAGTCAGAGCCTCGGGATTACTCGTCTCCCACACCCAACGCAACCGCATGAGTCGGAGCTCCCACTTGGCACGTCACCCAAAAGTTTCCGAGCCCCCCAACAAGGTCGACGGCGCCCGCCACAGTCTCCGGAGCCCCCATAACCCATCCATCATACGGAGTACAGGAGTTCCCTTGGCATCCAAGTCTCTAGCACTGTCGTCCCGCGCTCTGACGCGTTGTCCGGAGATCGCCGTGCAAAGAGTCAAAAGACAATCACACGTGTTTATGACTCGTCCGGTGCCGGCGCCCCTGACTCTTCTCTTTATATTATCATCATCATTATCTTCGTCTTTCCTGTTTTTTACTCCTTTACACAACCTCGACTTCCTTCTTCTTCTTCTTCTTCTTCTTCTTCTTCTTTTTTTCTTTTTCCTTCTCCCAACGCCAGTCCGTTTCCCGAGCCGACACGCGGCCGAGCCTCGCAGCTGAAATACTGAATTCAGCACGCTGGCTGTGTATTTCCTTCAGCTGAGACTCAAAAGCGCTGCCGCTCCACAGCCTGGCGCTACAGTGCGCCTGTTTACTATACGCGATTACTACCACCTACTTCGTTACTTTTGCCCCTCCGAGCTCAGCTTGACTAATTCTGGACCCGCCACCAAACCAACTCCCGATCCCGATAAGAAAGACTCCCTACCGTCTCCTTTATCATCCATCTTGCCTCTCCTCTCCTTGACTCAAAACATCAACCATCCCCTCACACAACCTGGAATATCTGCTGTTGCACACAAACAAGATATTTTGTTGTTCTCACCTTCGCGCTGGCGCTCCCCATCAAAGACCAGCACACCGACAAGCATCTCACAGCGGCGGCGCGCACCACGTCGCCACCCAAGATCCAGTCGCACAAATCCATCACCACCACCACCATGTCGCCCAAAGAGGAACCAACATGCTACCTCGTCCCGAACCTCCGTGCGCTGGACACCTCTGCGCGCGAGGTCGACCTCAACTCGTACGCATGGGTACAACCCATTGTGATCGACGACGAAGACTTGACGTTTGGTGGCAAATCATTGAGCGCGTGGTATGAGGAAGACCGACGACGACTGAGCAGCGGAAGCGACGATGGAAGAGCCGAGCACAGCCAGGATGAAGAGAGACGAGGGCGGGAGCGCGTAAGGAGGCATTACAAGGGCTCCAAGCACCACCGACAGTGAAGCCTTCGCGCGAACCGCCTTGCACAGTGCTGCACTCTTTTCCCTCCAGACAGGTTGGGCCGCCAGGAGCCAGCACGTCTCCGTTACACAGCTACAAGCCCACCGGGGCTGACTTCTACATTATCGCATCACCGCATCAAGACGATAGAATTTTTATACCCCTTACAACTCACGACGAACACACGACAGCAAACTCTGACCCTTCTGAACACAAGAGACATGTTATTTTTGTACGGGACAGGGGAGAATGCGCACTCACTTGGAGGTTTGGGAACCTCTGGTTCAAATTACTTTTTGACTTTTTTGCATGTACATGGCATTATGGCTCAGGATACAAATTTGTCACATATGATGCATGGGCAGCGCACGGCATGTCGACACTGAATGGCAGGAATACCATGGGTTTTTTATTGATTGCATGTTCCCATGTGACTGGTGTCGTGAGGATTTTCACCCCTAGACCGTAGGAAACCCCTGGACCGCACGAGACAGACAGCATCCTGTATGAGAGTGAGCCAGCCAGCCGTGGACGCGCAGGCCACCTTACTCACCCCCACCACAGACACGCACCAGCCGGACGCTTGGGAGGGCCAGAAACGTGGTGGCGGCCGGGTGTCGGGGTCGCCGGGTATTGTGTGCCATTCTTACTCGCCGGGGCGCGTCGGGTGAATGGGAGGGAAGCGTCTTCGCGTTTTGGGTTTTGGGTTTTGGATTTTGGGTTGGAGGGATGGATGGATGGATGGATGGATGGATGGTCCGTTACATGGCTGGTTGGCCGGCCGTGCTTCGGCCTGCGGCTGTATTGTGGGAAAGCCGCATCATGGGCCATGGCGGCCTGTGGTCATTGCGCACAACGTTTCAGAGGATTTGCGTGGCTGGTGCCGTGGCTGGCTGGTGCTCTGGCTTTTGTGTCTCCTTTTGGAGCTTGGAGGCTGACGATGCTGCGGACTGGCAAGGAGGTGGTGTTGAGCCGCATGTTTTTGCTCGACGAGCGCCGCACTGTCGTTCACGGGACACCTTTTCCCAGCGGGCAAGGGCGTCGTCGGAAGGGCATAGAGATGGAGTCGATGCTGACGTTCCATCCATCGATCCAGGAACCGCAATGGGCTTTGATGCTGGGAGATGGAATGGGATTGGGATTGGGATTGGGATTGGGACTGGGTAGCCGAGCCGTGACTTGCGACTACACCAGTCGATGAGTGTCATTCTAGTCTCTGGATCTCCGGTCTCTCGACACATATCTCGACGACGGCCCGGTGACAGGCGGCCTCTACAAGCGCCTGGTAAACAAGCCTTGCGCTTTTGAGAAGTGCTCACCCGGGCAGACACCTAGACAAGCACACTTTGACCACGAGCTCAGACGAGCCGCCTCCCACCGGCTTTGGGCTCGTGAAGCGTCAAGTCTTGCAAGGCCGGTCGACTTGGGATGCGGTCCGCGTCCCCGAGTCGCACTCCTCGGGGCCGTCGAGTGCGTGGTCACGCCGGTCCTGTCCAAACGAGCGGTTGCCATCAACTGCGTGGTTCTACAGCCAGCTGAATCTCTTCATCCTGTCCAAGCCCCGCGTGTGCTGTGTTCCTCCTCACCTCTTGAGCCGGCATGCGTTGGTCAACCACGTCGGCCGCGACATGCGTCACTACCTAGTGCGAGTTGCCTCGACCGTGCTGCCAAGCTCCGAGTCTAAGGCAGACTACTCACTCGCTCCAAGCTGCCGGCAAGAGGCTATTCCTTGGACGCTTGCATCTACCACCAGACTAAACATGGCTACCTTTGCTCGGCGGCAGCGTCCAGCGCCACCGCTGCTCGCGGCTGCGCTCCTAGTAAGCCACGCAGCTACGAGGACACACGATAACCTCTCGACTGACGTGTAGCCGGCGAACCCATGTGTTGCTTCGCCCAGGCCGATGAGATTCGAAGCCGTCGTATAAGAAGGGCACGCCGTCAAACAAGTTGCGCTTCTTGACACACACAATCTCTCTCTCTCCCTCCCACATCATCCTCTCTGCACGCAGAACCCGCCGCTTCCAGTCAGGCTCTCGACCCGCAAACCGCTCTCAGTCGCCGGGCCATCGCTACCAGTCTCCTCCAAGATGCGATTCACAGCCGTCCTCGCAGCCTCCTCCGCCCTCTCGCTGGGCAACGCCGCTCCAGTCGGGGAGACCACCGAGGCCGTTCCCAGCATCCCGCCCCAGGGCGTGCCCGACAGAGGCCATCTGGCGCCCGGCACCTTCGACGTCCCGGTCCAGAGCCCGCTCGTCGCGACAGCTCCCTCCCTCGCCGGCAGCGCCGATGCCCCGGCCGCCGCGGGACAGCAGGTCCAGGCCCCGGGCGCCCTTCTTCGCCGCAGCCCTCTCCTGAGGCCCAGCGTCAAGGCGCAATTCTGCAAGTCTTACTGTCGCATCATACCGTGCCGCGCCTGGTGCCCGAGTCTTGCTTTAAACGACGCCGCGACGTCACCCGGCCCTCGCAAGAAGCCCCTCAAGGTCGCGGCCTTCCCGGACCCTGTCGATGAGTATCACAGGGAACGGTCCAAGGCACTTCACAGGGAACACGGACATTAGAGAGGATGCCGCAAACACCATGGCGCCGGGGCCCCGGCTCCTCGGGGGACGGAGAGTATCTTTCTGCGGCGAGCCTTGCACGGGCGTCATCTCGTCTTCCGCTGTCCCCTACGCCGTCTGGTCTTGCTGTCTTGTGCCGTGTCGAGTTTGGGTGGGCAGAGGATTCGGATCGCCGGTGGTTTGGAGCAAAGGCCTCTGACTGACACGGGCTCAAGGTTTACATAGACGCTGCTCTGCTATGCGATAGTCGCCTCTAGGATAGAAAATGCCATCGCGTGCTTCGAGCAGTCGGGTGTCGTCGTGAACTTGTCCCCGTGTCTGAGCACCCTGACATGCACGGAACCACGTCTGGTGTCGGGCCTCGATCGATGCTGGCACTGCTCTCCGGGTAGGTCCCGGCTTCCCGGCTTGTGCGACGAGGTCCCGCGCTCGACATGACCCCCCCCCCAGCTGCCGACGCCAAGAAGCACGTCCTCATCCCAGCGTCGGGAATCGGGATTCCGACGTCGTCGGTTCAGGACTCAGGATCAAGCCACCGCACGCCTGGGGCCAAGGGCCAGGATCGCGAGAACCGACGCAAACGACGGCGTGCATGTAGAAGGAACAAATCATCATCATCCCCACCACGAAACGAACCTGGTAATGCGTCCTCGTGCCGTATCCGTCTCCCAGGCAGCAGCAGCAACCAAGGCCAGTCCCCAGCCGATCTCGGCCAAAAACGATCGATAAGAGGCCCTCGCTGAAAAGCAGCGTCCAAGGAATCACAACCAAGTCCGCCAGTAGTCAAGCACGTGGACCTCCACCGCCCGCATCACGTGACTCCATCTCAACCACACAAGACCACCTCAACCACCACCGACCGCCCGCCATCATATCATCCCATTCCCATCGCATCGCACCCGCGCGCCATTGCTCTCCCCTCCCCGGCGCAGCATCTGCCACCGTCACCATGCCCGGCGGCCACAAGCCCATCCGCCTGCCGCCCCTCCAGACCCTGCGCGTGCACAACCCCAAGCGGCAGCCGGAAAACCCGTGCATCGCCATAATGTCCAGCGTGCTCGGTACGTCCCCCCCCCCAGCGAAAGAAACAGCAGCCCTTCCGCCGCGCACCGCAGCTGACAGAGGGAACAAAAACCGCAGCGTGCTGGGCTTCCGCGGGGTACAACGCCTCGGGCTGCGCCGCCGTCGAGAGCCAGCTCCGGAAATGTATGGACGGGCCGGCACCGCCTCCCGCGCCAGCAAACACCGTCAATTACCACCTCTCGAGGATGCAGAAGCACGTCACGAGTCCGAGGAAGCGCAGGTGAATCGTAATGACGGGCCGTACGTCGACGCAAGAAGAAAAAAGGTTGGTGTTGGAGGGTGCGGAGACAGGGGGGCCAGGACGGGCGACGTGGTTGGGACATTTTCGGTATATATACCGTACGTGTCTGGTCTCACGGAAACTTGGCATTGACGGGCGTTCTTCATCGGCATTTTCTTGGTGATGCCTCCTCTGTCTGCATGGGGCAGCCAACGGGCCATTGACGGCCAGTGTAGGATATGCGTGACTTCGACATGACGGCTGTACAGAGACCGCGGGGACGAGCGTGCTATTTGCAATATCCATGACGAATTCATTCACATCGAATTTGCTAAATCGCTCATCAGAACAGCCAAGTGCCTGACTAAGTATCTATGTAACTTGAGGCTGAGAAGCCTCCTCACTCCCTGCAATTCCAGATCTACTATGCACGACCCCAAGCTGTCCCAGCTCCCCGTGCCACCGTCTTTCTATCCAGCTTTGCAGCCGCCAATAACAAGGAAAACCCCGCTCAATTTCCACAGAGCGCCAATAGAAAAGGGAGAAAAAAGGGGTCGAGGGTGAGCACAAGGCGGAAAGAAATGACAGGGAAATGCAATCCCAAACGAGTGTGTGGCCATGTTGATATATCCGACCAAAATAGAGACGAGGGAGAAAAAAAGAAAAGAAAAAAAAAAAAAGAGGGAAACCCAGGATACGCCCAGCCTCCAATGTCCGGCTCCGCGAACCTCCGTGTGGCGCCTACTAATCATGTCCATAAACGTTGCCCAAAAGATGACAGACAATATGATGCTATGCTACAGCCTTGCGGTAATGTCGCTACAGAATGCACATCCAATGAATGGACCGAGTCCCAGTACAGGCCAGGCCATCTCAAGGCAACAAACTCTGCTGCCCGGCCAAGGTGAAGAGACGCACTGCTGAGAAACAGGCTGCGGCAGTCTAAACAATATAAAAAATATAATTAAAAAAAAAGGGGGGGGGGATGAAAAGATTCAGAATAGTGTCCAACATCCACGGGCAAACTCCCGGTCGAGTGCGAGACTCTGCAAACATACGGGTCGCCGCAATCCCACGTCCATGTCATGGATATGTGCCGTAAAATGTGGGTGAGGGCCGAACAGGCCGGAAATGTCTGTATTTGTTGGCATCGTCCGGACCTTGAGAGGGGATCCAAGTGCCAAGGACGCAAATGCCGACATGTGCTTTGAACACGCCAACCTGCGATGAATGTCGTGGGTAAATGCAGCCAGTAGTAACTTCGTAAGAGGCCCACGAGGATGCCAAAAACCAAATGGTCATGTAGCAGCCTCATTGGCCTTCTCCGACGCAGAAGAGCTCTATCTCTCCAACACCACCGGAATACATGTTTCGAACCCCCTCACGCCACTCCATAAAGGCAATCTGAATGTCGTCGTCGCTTTCAATGGTGACAAAGTCGCCGTCTTCATCACGATACCGGAGCTTGAGCATGCCCTTGCCAATGCTGCTCGTCATGAAACGGGCGAGTTTAGCATCAATCCTATCAATCAAGGATTGATAGGTTATGTTGAATGCAACCACAAGCGTCACATAGTTTCCGCTGTCACAGTTGACTCTGACCTTCAACTGCGTGGGCATGGGCAAATCTGGGCTGGGCACCGGCATGTTGGTCGGAGGGAGCGTCCCCGTACCGAGTGACGGAGACACGTTGCGGGAGTTGGCACTGACGGGGTCGACCCGCAGCCCGTTGATGCCCGTGGGTGTGTTTCCGCGTGGGTAGGCCTGTTGCGGAGGGAAATGGCACATGGCACCCCCGAGGCTGCCTGAGTGCTGGTGCATCCGCTCACGTTGGGCTCCGGGGCTCTGTGTGCTGGTTCGGATGGGTAAGTCGTTGCGAGGCGAGCCTGTCTGTGATCGAGCGACGTTGCCGTCATGGACTGGGTGCAAATGCTGAGGGATGCCGGGTACCGCTGGAATATTGCTCTGGCTCGGTTGCCGCTGTCGAGGGATACCTGAAACGTTCACATCTGGCGTGCTGTAGGACCTACTTCTCTGTTGCTGAGCGGCAGTTTGACTGTGGGTGGCCATTGCAGGCAGAGACGGTCCGCGGGCGCTTCTGCTTCCCATGCCCGTTGGATTGGGGGAGGCGCCATCTCGCGACGGAGCCCGTGGCATGGAGGCAGCGTAGCGCGGGTCGTCCCAGACGGCCTGTGGTGTGCCAGCCTTGGGAGGAAACTGATAAGCAGGCCCGGGGAAGATGCCGCTCGTTGTGCTGGTGCGAGACGAAGCTGGAGACTCGGCAACCGGGGAAAAGTAGCTGTCCCCTCCCCTGGAACCGGGAGACTGGGCGCCATTGCTTTGGGTCTGTAGGCTAAGGGGAGCGGGCGGCATAGGCAGTGGAAAACGCGGCGGCGGAGCTCTTGCGAGTCCTGCAAGGGATTGGGTGCTCTCCCCCGTGGCAGAGCGTTGTCTCAGACTGGAACTGGAAGCGGTGCGAGGCACGGCGTTGCCCATCGACGAAGGCATTGGGAACTGTGCCGGCGCCGTTGCCGGCCCATAGTCTTCGTCCTCTTCCTCGTCTTGCTGCAGATAGGGGTTCTCAAGGCCGCCAGCTTGGTCTCGGGTCCAAGCAAAATCATTGTTGGTGGATTCTTGGCTGGTGGAGAGCCGCGGCGCATTTTGCTTCCTTTGCGACTCTAGTCCCCCCGCCCATTTCCTCATTGTCTCCTCATTAAGGAACTTGATCGTGAAATTCTCGACACCAGGGTCACCCTTCCACCAAATCTGAACGCTGTGAGAGCCTATGAGAGTGGTTAGCAGAAATCGCACTCCGGACGTCCCTTGGGTAGTCCTGTCACCTACCCGGTTTTGAAAGGGATACGATGTCAGTCACATTAGTCATGAAAATCCTGCCCTTTAACTGCAGCTTTGCGTTCCTACTCCTAAGTTT
This sequence comes from Metarhizium album ARSEF 1941, assembly GCF_000804445.1. NCBI lineage: Eukaryota > Fungi > Ascomycota > Sordariomycetes > Hypocreales > Clavicipitaceae > Metarhizium > Metarhizium album. The sequence goes on from NW_024467610.1 coordinate 111,145, forward strand.
GGGGCCCGTTGATCGCGTCTTGTCCTTCTTGCCGGAGGCCTCCTTGCAACACAACAGAATGCACTCGAACAGGTAAATTTCGTACTGTATTTTTAAAAAAGAAAAGAGTCAGTTTCGCCTGATACCTACATGGAATGGGGTCAACACGTACGTCCTTCTCTTGATCGCTCTTTCCAGTAATGACACCATACACACCGTGCAGGAGTAGCTTGCCGAATGATTCCACCTTATGAGACTTCCAATCGTCTACTCGAGTGATGAGTTCCTCCAGGGCTTCATCAAGAAGATCGCGGTTCACGGCTTCGTTGGCTTTGAGTAGGACCCGTTCTGCAGCGTCGCATCCGGCGTTGAGATCGTCCTTGACCTCCTCATCCTCCGACTTTTTGGCGAGGTCTTTGAGCAACAAGGGATATTTCACTAACCGCTGCATCGGCTTTAGTAGAAACCCGTCCAATGTGTTGAAGTCGGTGGCGACAGGGTGCTCTGATTGTTGGATCTTCTCGAAGACTTGATTCGCGATCTGGGCAGCCTTGCGCTGATTGGCAATAAAGGGCTGGTAGATGTCAAAGGCGTCTTCGTAGAAACAAAACGGGGCGCCCCATCGCTGGACGGCCTTGGGCAAGGAGTTTGTGGTCTCGACTCGAATGAGGAATCGTCGCTGAAAATCAAGAATCGCGTTGATGTTGAGAAAGATTTGATGCACAACATCTCCTGGAATGAGTCCCTTTTGTTCCAAAGTCTTTTTCAGATCGTGCAGGTTTTCCAAGTCCTGGACGTATTTTCGCTCAGTATCAACCAACTCCTTGACAATGTGGTCCCTGTAGCTCATTTGCGAGCCTCCAGTTGCGACGGCGGGCTCCTCGTCGGGAAACGCTTGAAGCTGCAGCAGTAGGCCACGTTGCTCTGCCAGATCAAGCACGTAGTTGACGACCTGCGTGACCTTGACAAAACCGCTAGTGTCGTTTCCCATCAAGTCCGTAATGACAAAACTCTGGGCCGGGGGGACTTGCAATTCCTTCATGCACGCTTGTACAAACTTGAAAATGGCAATCTTGGATTTCTTCGCTTCCGAGGCATTCGGGTCCTCCACCTTGAGTGGTTCCGTGGGCTGCAGGGAGTTGTAGATTGAAAGGAGGGGGTAGCCAGAGCGAAACAGATTCCACAGGGGGTCGACAGGATCGGTAGGGTCGAGCTGCTCGAGGAACGGTCCAAAATCGGGCACTTGACGTAATCGTTGTTTGAGCGACACACAGATCTGGTAGAGCGATCGCGAGGCATCCGCCTTCTGATTGATGATGTTGGCCGTGGCCACGACAGGTCCGCCATTGTGCCCTGGAACTATCGTTGCCGCACTGCCCAGTGAGCTCAGCGACGTTGATGAAGTTGTGTACGCCGTCGAACCCGACAGCTGGCTGCCGCGGGACACGCTGCTCATGTTGTTGTGTGGAAGTACGCCGACGCCGCTCTGGTTGGGGTGGAAGACCGGAGCGGTGTTATTTCGAAGCAGAGGGGCATGGGCCATGTCCATTCACTCCATGCGTCCAGGGAAAATGAGAGCCCCAAGGGAGCGGGCGGGTCAGGCGATGGCGCGAACAATGAAGGGGCACAAATGTTTGTCGTCGAGATGCAGGAGTGAGGGGTCAATCGTCGTGGCGGCGGGAGTGCAGGGCGTGTGGGAAAGATGACCGTGTATGTTCGCTCGTCAACGAGGGGCGTTGCCTTTGTTTGTCAGGCCGGCCTCCTTTCGGCACGGAGACGGAGTGGTCTCAGATTTGTGCGCTTGGTCGCGTCATTCAACAAACAATTGTCGGGCGAGACGATTCGCGAGCAGACGGGGAATGCAGCTGTCCGTCGCCTGGTAGGGAGCAGAGCAGTTGTCGGACAGGGCAGAACCGGGGGAGACGGCGTGTGGGTAGGAGTTAGGTGTAGGTGGTTTTTTTTTCTTCTTTCCCTTCTCCCCTTTCCCAGGCCTCCTCCTTGGTTGCCCCAGACCAACGAAAGGTGGTGGTTGGTACTTAGCAGTAAAGGCAGAGGCAGACGGGTCGGGTTTAGAGGGGAAGTCGACCTCCTATCTCACTCGGCTCGAGTCGTGACTCGTCACGGAACGGCTCGCCGCGGCCAGCAACGAGGCGGCAGTTATCGTCGAACGGGTGAGTCCCGACAAGTCGAGCCAACAATGACGAGGAGCAGGCAGGCGGCAGGCACCGTCGATTCGGGGGCGAGCTGAGAGATGCTGCAGGCGACGATGCCGAGGGCCAGAGGCAGGCGTCGACCGGTCGGGGCAGTTGACGAATGGTCTGGTGAGTTGGGGGCAGACAGGTCAGTTAAGGCGCCCGGGGCGGTCGAGGCCGAGGCAGGCCGGGTGGGTGGATGACCGTGGCCCGTGGCCTGCCCAGCGTCTGTCTGCCTGCGGGCAAAGCAACGCCCGGCACTGGGGGATTGGGGGATTGGCAATTTAGCACGTCAGGGGGACAGGGGATCAGGAAATCAGGGGATCAGGGCTGGCGCCCATTTGCCCGCACTGTTCAGAGGCTCAGCGGCTCAGTGGCGACAGTCCGTGTGGCTCGACTCGAGGTGGGCCGTGTGGGTCCGTGGGATCGAGACTGTCAGTGAACTGACTAGTCGCACTACTAATCGTGCCCGCCCCACTTTATGTGGTTCGGCTAGCAAAAGCCCTCACCACCAAAGGTGGTGCTCGACAGCAAGGCGGGCCGGACACCAAGGCGGACCAATTTTCAACCTAGACGCGTTGAACCGCGAAAATGGCTGCAACTAGCGTCCAAACGGCAAAAAGCGATGTCGAATTACGTGTCAACGAGGCTCTTGAGTATATTGAGGAAAATCCAGGTGCAAAAATTCGCTCTGTGGCGAAGAAATTCAACGTGCCTCGTAGCCGGCTTCAACGACGTGCTAACGGCGTTCCTGCTAGGAAAGGCCATCCAGCAAGAAATACAATGCTTTCACGAGAAGAGGAAGTTGCTTTATGTAACTATATCGATCGCCTTGATAAGGCCAACTTCGCTGTACGACCTGAATTCATTACAGATGCTGCAAATTACATCCTAAAAGAGAGGGCATCGTCAACTGCCCCGCCTAGGCAAGTTGGAACGCGATGGACTACACGCTTTATCCAGCGGCATCACTATCATAAAGGTCTTCAAAAAAAGATTGATTCAAGTCGAAAAGCTTCAGAAGATGTGACAAGAGCTCTTTCTTATTACAACAAGCTTAAAGAGGCTATTCAGCAGTACGGAGTCCCTCCTGAAGATATCTGGAATATGGATGAGACTGGCTTTCGTATTGGAATGGGAAAGGACCATTTAGTTGTTACAAAGCGAAGAAGAGCGCATCTATTTTCAATGCCAGAAAACAGGGAGACTGCAACAGCAATAGAATGCATTTCTGCTGGCGGCAAAGTTATTCCTGCCTTTCTTATCCTTACAGGGCAAAAACACATGGAGTCCTGGTATCGGATAAAGGAGCTTGAAGCTAATACCAAAATAACAGTCTCACCAACCGGCTTTACGAATGACGAAATTGCAGTTGCTTGGATACAGCATTTTCAGGAATTTGCAACGCCAATAGGCAGATATCGCCTTTTAATCCTAGATGGCCACGGATCACACCATACAATTGAATTCGTTGAATACTGCGAACAGCACGATATAATTCCCTTTGCGTTGCCCTCGCACCTTACACACATCCTTCAACCTCTTGATGTTGTGATATTTCAGCCACTAAAGCATTATCATGCAAAGGCGTTGGATATCATTGTTCGAGACGGCGTGTTGAATATTACAAAGATTGAATTCCTTGCTTGCATTCAAGCTGTACGAAAACAAGCTTTCAAGACTACTACTATTCTCACAGCCTTTCGAAAAACTGGAATTTCACCCTACAATCCACAGCCTGTAATTGAGGCCCTTGAACAACGAGCTGCAATTTACACATCAACACCATCGCCGCCGCCGTTATATCACAACAACTCTTCCGACTTTGAGACGCCCACAACACTCAGGCAGATAAATAAGGTTGCCAACAAGCTAGGGGAGGTATTAGAAGACGATACATCCCTTGAGCCTGAGTTTGCACGCAATATCAGTCGTTTTATCCGCGGCTCTCTTATTGCAGCTACTGAGCTTATACAGACGAAGAGAGACCTCGGGTGGCCGAGTCTGAGTCTCTTTTCCAAGACCTCCAAGACGGCCGGAGCGAGGCGGGAGCGAGGCGGGTGAGGGGCTGTCCTCGACTCCTCGTTGACGAGTTCGAGGATACTCCAGAGGCTTGCCGGCCGCCGTAGGCCCAAGTGGCAGCGATGGCCACGGCAACGCCGGTGCCTGCGTGTGACGGAAGTGAGGCAGAATGAGTCTGGTGTCTGGTGTCTGGTGTCTGGTGTCTGGTGTCCAGACGCAGGCGCATGTGCTCCGTGAGGAGCACTGCTACAGCAGCCATCACACACAAGACGAAAGAGAAACAGCGCTTGGGGGCGCCCGGCCAGCGTCTACGGCGTGCTAGTTAGTACGTGCCTGGCGCCGCGGGGGCCCCCGGCATGGTCATTGGCTGTCTAAAGTTGTTATCAGGCCCCCTGGTCCGGGATGCAGGGAGAGCGAGCGAGCGACGGGAACCAGTAGGCATTCGGAGAAAAGGCGCTGGGAGCTTGAGCCCCGACGCATGAACCGGTGCACGGCGGCTGCAAGCGACGTGGCGGTCCAGACAAGCAAATGGCAAATCGAGTCTGGTGTGTTTGTGTGCGTTGCCGGCTTCGAGGCGCCGAACGTCGAGCGTGAGCGTGAGCGTGAGCGTCGAGCGTGAGCGTCGAGCGTGTGGGTGGGTGCAGCCAAAATGGTCCGCAGTCGGCAGGCAGCCCGCCCGTTGGCAGCCCGTTGGCGGTCCGCTGGTGCAGGAGCAGGGGGAGCAGAGGAGCAGGGGAGCACGGTAGCAACAGCCGGAGCCCTCGAAGCCACGTCGGAGGGGGAAAACGTTGCCGTCCGTGACACACGTACAACTCTAGAAGGCTTCATATATTATATCATTACTTTTAGTCCTGGCTGCTTGAGCAGCGAGCAGACGAGACGAGGCGTACCGAGTGGACGATGCTACACCAGGCCCGCGTCTAGTCTCGAGTGCTCTTGTCCAGTATGTCATGTATGCCGCCGTCGAGACTCCACGTATCGCCGTCGCCGCCAACTAGTGCAAATACGTGCATATGATGCACCAAGCGACCTGTTTAATTCATTCGGCTTCTCGGTCCCCATGACGATCCGGACCGGGGACCTCTTTGGTCCAGTCTCGCGTGCGTTGGAGTCGTCCGTATCTGTTCAATCTTGTTCTGAGTCAAATCGATTCACTGCCGCGCGCTGCACTGCCTGGGACAGCTGGTTTGGCCCCCTGCTGTTCCTGCACCGGCATCAGGTCTTGGAATGGCCAGCTCGACGTTGGGTTCCCAAGGTTGGGCCGCTCCGATACGATGCTACAATACAATTACAAATTAGCCCTAGGTGCTTGGTTTCGGTTTCTCCGGTCGCCGTCATGGTCAGCAGGTGATAACACCGTTGAATCCAGAATGGATATCAGCTATACGCCGTGGGATTCTGCGTCAGCCAGTTTTGCATGCGCACCAGACCTCATCCTCGTCCTCATCCTCAATATGCCACACTCGGCGCTTTGTCGATCGCATCTGCCCCCAATACGCCATACTCCGTACAGTATGCATGTACACGGCGGATGGGGTCCCTTGACGTTGGGCCAACGTGGCCAATGGTGGGTGCTAGTCAGGGTATCACTCTGCGCGCCCAAACCAGATGCCATTCAACCAATCGTCAAAAGTCGGGGGTGGCCAGTTGAAACCCTCGAGTCAACAAGGTCACCATGTGATACCTTTGATCCATGATAGGCTGTTTGTTCAACCTCCGTACCTATTCAGGTCATCAGGTCGACGCCAGGGGAAAAGAAAGGAAAAAAGGGGCTGTCACTCCTTGGAGTGGCGTCTTTGTTTCAGAAAAAAAAAAAAAAAGCCACAGGGTTCGCTGAGGGCAGCCGTTTGGTGTTTCGCGAACGTCATGTGCGTGAAGGGGGCACGCAGGGACGACATATCCCCCCATCTCGATTCTCGCTCGACCTTTGTTTGACAGGAGGTTGTGTTGAATGTTCTTCCTTGTTCCCATTTCAGGCAGAAACGTGAAGCCTGGATGACGGGTTCTGACAGCAGCAACCGCCTGGGATAAAATGCGCGTTGGTGCGTGGATCAGCTGACTTGGTGAAGCAAGTCTAACAACTGATGCGTTTCCGGGACGATTTGGAGGGAGTTCTCGTATTGCGTGCCGACTACCCAGGTATCCTTATGAACGAAGCCAAAGATACGCCTCGCAATCTTGCTGTCCTGTCCTGCTGGTGGGGGGAGAGCGGAGAGGGGAGAGTGGAAGGAAGGTTTTGGGAACCTTGCAAGCGCAAATCCGCGCCAAGACAGACGAGTCCCGACACTTATTATTATTAGCCTTGCCAACCTTCACGCCATGCCCTCGAGGAAACGCAATCACGGATTCTCCTCTCCCACCAGATGCTCAGCGTCTCGAACAAAGGCGGGCAGGCAGGCCAGGCTCCGCAACTCGCTCTTCGAAGCAGCCAAGCAGCCACTCCACCAACCACCTCGCATGGAAGGATGCCTGCACGCGATGCATGACCATTATGCATGGCAATCTGCATGTTTACACAGTCCTTGTCTATGCAGAAACGCATGGTATGTGCGACCAGAGATCTGAGGTAACCAGTATGCATCGTATCGTCGTCCATTGTGTCAGGCAAGCCTATTAGACAGGAGAAGACGCTACCCTGCAGCAATCACGAAGAAACCCAAGCATATAATATGTTATCCATTCTGCCGATTCAGATGACGCTTAAAATTACGGCCTGCCGAGCAGCAGTTTTGGCAAACAGAGGCTTAGGAGCCATCATTCGCCGCGCCAGGAACTTGCCGGTGTCGCTGCTGTTGCGCCTGGCCTGCGAACACGGATTTCATTTCACAGCGGCATGACGATTGACGGACAAGGACACCGTTGGCCAAGGGACTGTCATCAACAACCCAACTCGAGGGCCAGAGCTGTGCGCAATTATATGGACGGGAGTTGTGAGAAGACGGCGTGCGAAGCTGCATGTTGCAGTGCCGATGCGTGTTGTAGACGGACCAGCCCGAGCCCAAAGGACATACGGCGTACATGCATGATGACCATGACCGGCACAACGTGTTTGATTTCAAATTTGGCGATACCTTGGCCTCGTATTTGCAAGGCTGCGTTGCGTTGCATCGTCTATCGGGCTTGGTTCCTCATCTGCATCTATGCCTGAGCGGCCACGCCAACTGATGATCAATGAAAGTCTCCCGAGATGAATGGAGAGAGGCGAAGGAGCGTCGTGTTCTCTCGCCCCACGGCGCAAGATGTCTGCCCAACTCTGGGGAAGGACTCAGAAAGGCCGATAACAAGGGGTCAAAGTTGGCATTGCCTGCCTTGACATGAGTACCGGGTACACGATGCATTTGCGAGCGCGATTTAAGGAGTGTTTCTCAAGCGGTCTACGCAAGCATCTGGCAGGCATGCCTGCTTAAGGATGTTTGAGTCGCACCATGCGGTAATCGTGCCCGAACCACATAAAGTGGGGCGGGCACGATTAGTATCCCGGGCCGCCTCGATCCTCCAGCTCGACACATTCCAGCCGGCGCTTGTTTGGCAGGAAGTGACTATAAATTCCGCGGATGAGGGTTAAAGCGAATATGGTTTCAAACAACACGTACTCCGTACTCTGTACCGCGTACCCTTGCGCCCAAGCGGTGCAGGAAAAGAGGAAAGACTTTGGTTGACTGCAGTACTTCAGTACTTGACTCGTTGGCGAGCCGTTATAAACTTGTTGTTGATCAGTCTTTATTACCCAAGTCTCGGTAAGCATGCGGGACGAGGGTACGTGTAACTCCGTACTCCGAGAAGAGAAGCTCTCCAGTGGCATGTGGCTGCTTGAGCAAAGTCGCATCACACTCCATAATGAAGCATATTGTCAGACACTTGACTTGGCAAGTACCTGTAGGTACTTGCCCTGCCGCCCTTCCACCAGCGCGCCTGTGGAGCTCGCCGCACTAGAAGCTGCTAAGACTGCCAGCACTGGGGGCCTGATGGCCGCTAATCACCCGGCTCCTCATGCGCTGGCTTCGAACGTCCGCACGGAGCATGTACACGTTTGGTCTCAAGTGCCGGTACCACCAGCCACCAGCCACCAGCCATCAGCCACCAGCCACCCACCACCCACCACCGCGAAGCATTCCGCCGCACGCCGGCCGCAATTCACCGTCCACCGTCGCCGTCACTGTCACCGTCATCGTCACCCGCTGCCCTTGTCCTTGCTGACCACGTCCCCTTTACGCGCCTTCGATATTGAGTCTTTTGGTTCATTGTTCAATTGATTGCTGCTGCTGCTACCTCAGCCTACTGCTGCCGCTGCTGCCCTGGGCGCCACATGTCAGCTGGCCATTAGTAGTACGCCCTGCTCCGTATCAGCTCGCCTGTGGACGTGCATCGTGAGTCGCGACTCGCGACAACAAACACCACAAGGCCATCTCCGCCATCAACGTTTCACGAAAGCGCCCATCTCACCGACATCGACGGGTCGCCCGTGTACCCACGCTGATAGTCCGCAGTCGTTAGCGCCTCGACACCGTTTTCGTGCCACGCCGCCGCTTCACTGGCGCGTGGTGTTTGCGCCTGCTTCATGACCAAGGCTCGGGTCAGCCAAAAAACCGACGGTCAATCTACGGCCTATCCCATCGATACTGCATCCCGACAACCCGGCAGTGGCCTAGCGAATCAATAAATCTCACCGCCTGCTGCATCGTCTCTCACCGCTGCAACCTTCATTCACATCGGATTCCCCTGCTACGTCGTCTTCTCGGCTTTCCGCCTTGTCCGTCCCCTGGCTTCCAGCCTGATGGCGAAGCCCGACCAACCGCCGCCCATGGATCCGTTTTCGCCGGCACATCAACCCGATGAGGGCTATTCCGAGGACCCCCTGAATCCTACTGTTCACCATGGTCTGCCGGCCAGTTTAGCGACATTGCGGTCCCCGGCAGAGCTGCCATCGTGGCTGGCAAGCAATGCTTCGGCGCTGCCAGTGTCTGTCAAGAAGGGTAATTTGCGCAAGCGAACCCGGACCTTACCAGGCCGCCATACGTATTTTCCCTTCCATCGGGCTGAGCGCTGTTACTGACTGTTAATGTTGTTCTTCTTCGCGCAGACTTGACACTCGCACTTCTCGATCATCTTCCCACGTCAGCCATTGCCGAAATCGTCCAGCGATTGAATCCCCGGCTGTACATTGATTTCGTCCAATATCTTCCAGCCGAAATTTGTCTCAAAGTATTGGGGTATCTGGATCCCATTTCACTAGTCGGCGTCTCCCAAACATGTCGCGCCTGGTACGAATTGGCGTTGGATCGGAAACTGTGGGAGAGGCTATATCACCTTGAGGGTTGGAAGGCGGTGCCGAACGACATTGAATTATGCGAAGGGAAAGTCAACGCCGGTCTAACGAGCTCTATTGGTCACTTGCATCGCATCCAGAATGCGGATGGCCAGACTAACAAGATTCGTGCCATACTGAATGAAGACGAGGACCAGGAAATGACAGGGACCGCTCGAAGCCAGAACATCGTCCAAGAACCAATGGGCATCGCGAGCAGCAGCATTTTTGGGACTCCAGGCTCATCATTTGTCTCCAATCGGCTCGTCGTGTCACCCACAGGCGGAGATGTCGACATGGATATCAGGTTTGCCTCAAACTCGTCGGCTTACAAGGGGAAAGGAGTAGATCGGAGTTTTGGCTCGTCAGACGTTGTCCGCGTGAAGCGAAAGGAGCCGGGTGGGACGCCAGAACCCTCTTTACCTCCTATCTTGCCGAAAGATCACCCAAGCGCTTCAATACGATCAACGCTGTGGGCCTGGGATATCAATAGCTCGAGGTATCGCATTAACTGGAAATATCTTTACAACATGCGACGACGACTCGAGTCCAACTGGGAACTTGGCAAGTACACGACTTTTCAGCTGCCACATCCCCATCACCCTGAAGAGGGACATCAAGAATGCGTTTATACGCTCCAGTTCGACGCAGACTATTTAGTGAGCGGCAGCAGAGATCAGACGATGCGTGTTTGGAACGTGCGAACACGCCGACTAGTTCGACCACCGCTAGTCGGACACAATGGTTCGGTCTTGTGTCTCCAGTTTGACGCTGACCCCTCCGAGGATATCATTGTTTCGGGCAGCAGCGACTCAAATGTCTTCATCTGGAAATTCTCAACTGGCGAGCTTATCCAACAAATTACCAAGGCGCATCGCGAGTCAGTTTTGAATGTTCGCTTCGACAAGCGGATTCTTGTCACGTCATCAAAAGACAAGACAATCAAAATCTTTAACAGGAGACCTCTGCGCTTTGGAGACCTAGGATATGGCTCAAGCGAGTTGGCATTCAGTGCCGTCGGGAAGACTATCAAGCCATACGGCTATGAACCGGATTTGGCCCAGGAGCTACCTGTTAAGGAACCGTACACCATGATTGGCCGTCTGGAAGGACATGGTGCCGCCGTCAATGCCATTCAGGTCAGAGGTCGCACCATTGTGTCTGTGTCCGGAGACAGACACATCAAGGTTTGGGATTGGCCAGACCAGGTGTGCACACAAACCATTCCCGCCCACGATAAAGGCATTGCCTGCGTCGAGTTTGATGGACGACGAATCGTCAGTGGCAGCAGTGACTATGAGGTCTGCATTTTCGACGCGCCCACCGGTTTGAAGGTTGCGCAGTTACGTGGCCACGCACACTTGGTCAGAACTGTTCAGGCTGGCTTTGGTGATCTGCCATACAGCCAGGTTGAAGATGAGGCAGAAGCCAAAACTGTGGATGCCGAGTACTTCAAAGCTGTTGAGGCTGGAGAAGTGGCCCGTGACGGCGAAAGACGGAATCGAAGGACAAGGCGAGTGAACGCAGGAAGCTCTAGGCCAGCCGATGTGCAGGCGTTCGGGGCCAAGGTGCCACCTGGAGGAGGCGGCGGTCGAAAGTATGGACGGATTGTTTCTGGCTCATACGATCAAAGCATTATTATCTGGAGACGGGACAAGGAGGGTGTCTGGAAACCGGCTCATCATCTTCGCCAGGAAGAGGCGGCAGCTGCAGCGCAAAGAAATACGGCCCTGGCGATACCACCACAATCCATTCTACAACCGACTTTTCCAAGTCAAGCACAGGCGAGCCTCCCAATGCACCCATCTGCCGTGCCCCCAACCATGCCCATTCCTGCCTCTAGCAGCAGACCTCCGGCCCCGGATGACGTGAGCCAGACCAGCGTTGATCCCAAAGTCCAGGGGAACTCGAGACTCTACATGAACTTGATTGACCAAGTCGTCCCCCTCGGTGCCCGAGCATTGGAGCAGACATTGGCCAACTATCCAACCATGCTTGGCCACCACAACTACCTGCAGTCCGTCATTGAGCGCGAGCCGTCACCACTGGTCCGCACACAGCTTCGACAGGCCATCACAGCCGCGTTAGTCTCCTTTCAAACCGGGCAACAATCGACAAGACAACGCCCAGCCAGCACCTTGAATCCAGCCTTAACAGCGCCGCCTGCTGCCGCTGGTCCTGCTGTTGCGGGCCCCAGCAATCTCCCCGGAACGTCGGCAGCATACCAGCCTGCAGATATCTCTACCCCCAGACCAACACAGGCCATCGCTATACCGTCTCTGGCTGCGACACTCGCTGCTCCGGATGTGTTCATGGCAACGGGTGCTACGCCGATGCCAATTCCTCTGCCGACCCCTACGCCTGCACCAGCTCAGCCAGCTCAAGCACCCGCGCAACACGGTGCACCTCCGCCGGCGCATCATCACCCGCACATTACCGGGGCAGAAAACGCACCAGCTCGTGTATTCAAGCTCCAGTTCGACGCTCGAAAGATTGTGTGCTGTAGCCAAGCGCCGGTCATTGTGGGCTGGGACTTTTGTAACGGAGATAGCGAGCTCGAGGAGACTGCTCGTTTCTTTGCTACTGTGGATTAGACTACCCCATATCGTTTTACTGCCTGCATGAAGGGGCCGATTGCTGCTTTGTGCCCAACTTTTATGAAGAAATGAAAAACCTGTGGGCGCAAATAAGGGATTTTTCTGGTTTGTATCTCGGGAAGAAGGCGTTTGCACATATCGAGGCGCACACTGAGGCCTAGACCTAAGTTTATGGGATCGTGGTAGGTGACAACAACGGTAGGATTTCTTAATTAAACATTGAGTACTAAGAAGTCATATTCCGCTACGCAAATATGTGGGCATGAGTGATGTGACCTGCAGGGAAGTGCTATGGTAGTGACCGGAGCTACATTACCCAAAGCAAACTTGCGCAAATCAACGCCTGCTGCTGATGGTATTCGGATTTGGGAATATGCAGCACTTGTCATGTAGACGCCTAACCGGCGGCCTCCTTCATCTTATCCTCCGTCTGCGGAGGCTCATCCACAAACTCGGGCACTACCTCGTCCTGTAAGAACCCAGGCACCGTGCCCCCCAACTCCATTTCCAACTCTTGTTCCATCCCCAAAGCCTCCAACTCCGCATCCAGCTCCGACTCATCCACCTCATCTGGAATGTCATAGCTTCTTGCCAGACTCTCCTGAATTTCGTTCCCGACGTCCATCAAATCCGCCATCTCATCCTGCAGCTGCTCGATCTTGTCAATGTCAATCTTGCCATATTGCTTCTGCAGCTCCTTCTTGGTCGTCTTCATCGCGTCGACTTGCGTCATGACGTTTTTTAAATTATCCTGCATGCTGGATGCCTGCTCCATGTTCCATACCTGGCCCTCGAGCTTTTCCTTCTCCGCCTCGTAGGCTTTGCGACGCTGAAGGACCTTGAGGGCTCTTTGCTTGATCGCTTGCTTGCCGGGACCCTCGCGCAATTTGGACAGCTTCTCCTGGTAGGCGGATAGTTCACCGTTGAGGGCTTTTAGTTTCGTATCGATGGAGGCGATGCGCGTGTCGATGTTGGTTATGGCGCCGGAGAGGGTGGGCTTTGGACCAGACGGTTTGGAGCCGAAGATTCGGTTCATACTGGCTGGCAGATGGGTGGCAGATGGATGGCAGATGGGAAGCAGTTCAATATTACGAGCGGACGATGGGAGAGTTTGAGTTTTGGCGGAGGCTCTCTTGAAGTGTCTAACCGTGGGCTGCATGCAGGTTAGTGGTGCAAGAATGTCGCAGCCAAATGGGCTGTGTCGAGCGGGATGACGCATCCTTGTCCCGGACTCCCAGCGTCAGAAGGGCGGATGAGTCAGCAGAAAGAGACTCACCCACTTTGCGAATCACATCGGGGTCGCTAAATATGCTTTTTTTCACAAGCGACGAGATCATGCCATCCCTGGAAGCTTATTTTGAAGCTCTTGGAACGATGGCATGTGATGACGATGTCATGGCTGATCCAGCCTCCCCTCGCGTAACGATGCCATTTACGCGACTCACTGTCGCTTACCGACAGGCGCGTGAACGGATTTTGTCGACAGAATCCACTAATTTCCAGCCCGGGACTAGCGCCCTCTGATGCTTAACGATGCTCCTTGGGCTCGTGTAAACAAATGTTGATGAACCTACGAGGGGGACACCTTTTGTTCCATCGTCACCAATTACTGCTACGAACAATTCAGAGCAATTTTCAGATTCACACTGCACTTGCACTTTTTTTTGATGCTTCTAGCACGAAATCTTTGCTACCACTGCTACGACGCTGTTTGCAAAACGATTTCACCAATCTGCAACGCGCTTGCCCCGTCCAGCCGGGAGCTTTTCACTTACTGCAATCGCGTTCCAAACAAACGATTCCGTAGGCCGACCTCATGGACGCGCCTACTCCCCAAACCTGGGGACTTGGGCTCAAGCCCAGTATCAGGTAAGTGCATCCTCCCGATGGAGCACCTGCAAATTCGTTTCATGACCTCGGGAAACTAACATGACGCGTCTCGCAGCTTGAACTTGCCCCCATCCTCCATCGTCTTCTTCCCGGCACGCGACAACGGCACTTCATCTGATGGAAAGAACCAAACCAGCTCTTGCCACCCAAATCCGTATGAAAGCTTCACATCAGATCACAAGACTGAATGACTTCGTTTGGCGGCTGAACTTGCTGACTGTTGATGGCATTTGTAGGTCTTGGGTCGGCGTCTTACGAGCACCAATTCCAGTCCAAAGAGAACCAGCATGGCATCGCATTCCTACCGAATACTTCCCTTCAAAGAACCCCAATCTTTCTCGTATTATCATGAGAAGAATTGGTCACCCACAGCCACGTCCTTATGGAACCAGCTTTTTCGTGTCTGGGAGCTCGGAAATTGCTGCCGCCAAGCGCATTGCCGCCTGGACAGAGCCGACAAGATGCAAGATGCCGCCGAGCAAGTCTCGCAAACGCAACTCATTCAAACCCACTGAATTCCTCATCGAAATCCGTGGCGGACCTGACTCTTGGGCTATGGTTACTTATATGTTCATGAAAGCTAAAGGTACGTCTCCTAGCAAGATTCTCGTTCACGTTTGTGTTAACTTGTCTTGCCATGCAGTGGATATTGCCAATGGACTTTTGGAGCTTGACACAAAACTTCTCCACAGGGAGGTCGGCCTTCTGCAGACAAAGAACCATGGTTTAACTATTCCTGCAAAGCGACGCATCGCTAGAAACGATTGCATCGAGCCACACGGTCTCTGGGGCGGATGGAAGCTGTTGACGTACACTGAAGTTCTTCATCTCGTTCGCAAAGCCACAAACAGGGGCCGCAAGAGAATTACGTTTACGGAGGGTTCCATTACGGATGTAGCCCTCCTTTTCAAGGAGATGGGCTGCTACGACCCCCGAGTCCGAGTTTCCGCATATGGCAGACCAAGCTTGCCGGATATTGCAGATAAGACTGAGCCTCTGAGCGTGCTTGAGCTTGCTAGTTTCCAGGATGAGTCTGGCAAATCGCCAACCAAGAAGTCACCGCTTCCTGCTGAACCTCTCAAGGCCTCTCCTCGTCATTTGAACGATGGTGTCGTCAAGCTATTGCCTGCAACTAGCCTCCAAGTGGCTTCTTCTCCTGTCAAATCTCTTGGGTCGCCTTCCACAGCTTTTATTGATTCGCCTTCTTCAATCAAGGTGGCCCAGAGTCCTTCACCACTGGCTCGTGTCACCGCTCATGGCGCATCCTCTTCACCACTTGCTGATATTCCTTGTTTCTCTCCTGGTCCGACGAAGCACTTCTGTGCACCCTCGTTTGACTCTTCCTGTGACTTGGACCGGACCGTGAATCTGTCCCTGCCACCTCAGCTATCACTGACCAAGGTCTCGCCATCGATCGCGCAGACAACTCCAAGGGTGTCCAAGTCGGAACCTTCAACTCCTCCTTTTCAGATTGCTACTCCACAGTCGAATGGCGGACCTGGCCTGGGCCTAGTTGAATCCATTCCGACATCGACGCCCAAGCTTGATGGACCCTCTACGCACCCAATTTCGTCTGTTGATCCAACTCGACTCAAGTTTGGGCCCTCCTCTCCCACTTTCAAAGCCCCTACGTGGCTCAGCAGCACTATTACTAGTAGAGCAAAGGAGACCACGAAAAAGATCACTCGACGCAAGAGTGAACCTGTCATTCGCAGCCACGTCAGAAGCCAGGTTGCCCGTCGACAGACAATCTCGCCTCGCAGATATGACTTTACGAGCGAAGGCGTCTTCGACACAGCCACTACTGCACAACCAGCACCTACCTTGTTGCAGCACCAAGCTGCCGCTGGTGACGATAAGCCTACTCTTACGGGCTGGGGTCGAACTCCAGAAAAACCGGCTTCCTCGGAGGCTACTCTGACTTCAATGACACCGGCCATTTCTTGGGGCAAAATGACAGGTCGCAGGTCTGGCGATGGTGTCCAGAGCACACCCGCTCACCGCAGAGTCATGCACATGGACGGCTTGCACAACATTGATGTGTGCCAGAATCCCGATATTTTCGGAGCTCCTGCTGCTCATTCTGTTTCAAGTCCTCCTGCAATCAATCGCTTAGCCGAGATTGCTGTCGACCACTGTGATGGCCAGGCTAAGGTCATGGTCAGTGAAGAGAACGGCAGGCTCATTGTTAGGTTTAAGCTGCCTACCGAGTATGCACACCTATTCCCTTACAACCAGGGCATGGACGAATCTCGTTTCACCAGTACCCCATCAGCCATGTCTTCATCACCAAGAATTAGCTTTGAAAAGGTCAATGAGCTTGCCTTGACAAATGGTCAAGAATCACCTCAAATTGAGCAAGTCATCTTGCCCTCGTCGATTCAAAATGAAGACATCACCTTGATTATTCCCGACTTCGTCACTTCTCCTGTGTTGACTGTCGAGGAGAAGCAGGCTCCCGCTATTACGACTCCTTCACCCGAGACAAAATTGAGTGCTTCATTCACACCAGTTAATCGATCTGTTTCCCAGGTCAAAGAAGCCTCACAGACGTCGCCCGCCTCTGCTCCTCAAGAGCTCAAGCTCACTGAAGCTGACAGCTCAACTCAGCATGGCAATCAGCCTGCTCAGCGAAATCCTTGCGAAGACAGCCCGGGACGCGATTATATGAGAGACTTTATCAAGCGAACTCATCAGCAGCGCCTCTCCACCACAGAAACTGGGTCGCCGGTTGCGCCACCAGTGAGACGTGCACCACTGGGAATTAAGAGTCCCAATGTCGAAAGCCCCCAGAAGGGCAAGCGCAAGGCAGAGGCTGAGAATCAAGATTCCTATTCCTACTCTACGCTGAAGACGTCTGTTGCCCCCTTCCCTAAGAAGGCTCGACGAGTCAGCAATCCTGGCCCAGGGAAGAAACAACCAGCCCAAAAGTGCAAAGCCACAGCGGTTGGAAGCGAAAACAATGACTCGACTGAAAAACCTCCTTCGACTACAAATGGTGGCGGAACCACTGAAAACCATCATGAGGAGAAAGAGGCAGAAGGAACTGGCACAGGTACTCGCAGATCTACTAGATTGCGAGGACAGCAGCCTGTCTCTGCCGCCAAATCATCTATCCCAACCTCCATTAATTTGCGTGGTCGACACAACGGCAGCCATGTTGCATTGAACCACACTCGAAGTGAAGAAAAAGAACTATCCAACAAGACTCGAAGGAACACTCTCAAGAATAGGGGCAATGCAGAGTATCCCGCGCAGGTCTTGGCCAGGTATCAGGAGGCGAGACCTCATGAGGAGGCCACCGAGGAAAATCGTGATCCTGAAGCGCCAGCAAAAGGAGCTAATGGCCGCAAGTGTGTTGGATGGAAAACTCCTCTCGAAGCACACCATGGCAAAGATGCCAGGAAGTCACGCATCGCCACCATGAAAGGCAAGAATGTCGCAAGTTCAGGTGGCAGCGGGATCGCAAAGCCCACCCAAACCACGACCACACAGAAAAAACAGCGCGCCGCCAAGGTCGCAGCAACTCTGGGAATGTCTCAGAACGGAACCCCAGCAAAGTCAAATAGAATTACACGATCATCCACTCGAGTTCGAGCATGAGCAATTGCATGATTATGATGAATTGGGAAAGGAATGAGGCGTTTTTGATTTTTGATTGTTTGTTTTCTTCTTCTTTTCTTCTTCTGTATCACATTTTGTTTCTCCTTCTGTGTATCGTTATGTTTTCTTCTTTTCTTCTTCTTTGTTTTATTGTGTTTTCTTCTTCTCATGTGCATCATTATGTTTTCTTCTTCTGTGTCTCATTGTGTTTTCTTCTTCTTCTGTGTATCATTATGTTTACTTTCTTTGCTTTTGTTTCTGTCTTATTGTTGAGCCGGCATGACAGCATTTCGCCTCTTACAGATATGGTTATGATTGCATACAGGCATTGCGGCGGCGTTGAGCTGGATGGAATGGAGAAGTTGAGCATTTTTATCATTGCGTCAAGGAAAGATACCATTATTAGTTTGTTGTTTGGAAAGCATGGCGAATGGCGATCACTCGTTTTTTGGAAGATTGTTACAGGAACAAACATGGCAGTTGGCCTCTGCATATATTTTTTCTCATGGCGCTCGCTCGTTTTTCTTGTATATTCACACTTGGATAGGCAGAACAAGCAAGGCAATTGCCCTCTGTACAAAACCTGTGTCATTGATGTGCTTGCGACTCCTCCATGTTGACTTCGGCCACGACCGACAATTGGCTTGTCCAGACGGGACGGTCAACTCAAGCAGACGGCGCTGTGTGCTCTGCAGCCTGCGATAGTCGTTGACGAGATGTCTAGGTGCGAGACTACAGTCGGGGCCTTGCCGAAGCCTACATTGGAGAGCTGTATGCAAACAAGCAAATGTGGCATCCATCCGATTTGTCCGGTTGTTTGTTTTGGGGTCAAAACGGAGCACGTAGCCAAGACTCTTGCAATCATGAAACACGTCATGGGACCTCCTCGTCTTGTCGGACATGATGGAAAACCCCGACATTCCCCAGCTCCTTTCGCCAGCAACTGTCGTGCTCAACATGTACTCAGGAGCCACAGAGACATTGCATGACTGGGCAGCGCGAGCCGAGTCGGAGGGAACCACAACAACATGACGAAACCACAAGGCCTGGACGCGAAGCTGAAGGCGCGAATCGCGCCGGGCCGCGGCAAGATATCGGGCCATCGCCGCTTTGCCCCTTGGCGGATTCTTCTGGGCGTACGTACTATCCTACGTACGACCCCGAAATAGGCGGTCCCGGAGTATGCGCGCAGGCACATGGAGACGAGTCCCCCCTAGGAGGCCACTTCCCATCTGCCCGAGCTCAGGCTGTTCACGATTCTATCATGGGACCGGATTCGCAGGGCGGGCTGCAGATCTTCAACCGCCAAGGCCGGTGATCAATGGCCCGTCTGTTCCTCGTACATTCATGGTGAACATTGGTGACTTGATGCGGGGAATCACCAGCGACCAGTACGTGAGCACGGTGCACCGCGTGAGGAAGCCGGGTGGCAGAGAGAGGCTGAGCATTCCGCCCCTTTGGGGGGTTCGGCCTCCAGGAGCGGTGTGGAGTTTTGGAGAGTTGCCTGGGCCAAGGGGAAGAGAGGAAGGATGAGGATATTAGCACGCGGGAGTACGTTGATGGTAGGTCGAGGCAGCTGATGGTCTGGGGGAATGAGACGGACGGGGAGAAGAGCGGATGATGGACGGCCGGCTGTGTTGGCATCTTGCTAGGGATGAGGCGAGCTGAGGGTGGCCTTGACGGCTTCGTTTCAGTGCAGCTAAGTGTGCGAGGATCACGGACGCGGCTTGCAGGAGAGTACATGTACATGTTGTTTCCGAGATGTTCCTTTTCTGTACGGCATAAAATTGGGCACATGTCGATAATTGACTGTCAAGCCTTACAGTGTTGTCCCAGAGCTTCGTGGCTTTCGTAAACACGGAGAATACAAGCAACCCTTTGCGACTCGTTACATGACTTCAAACTTTTCTTCCATGTCCACGTCGTCTGTCGGTCGCGAGCTTGCCATTGCCGCCCATCCTTGGCGAACGGGGACGTGCGACGTCTTCTTGACCGGTTCAGCTCTCGGCCGCTGCGCAGGCGTTGACGCCGGTTCCGGATTTACCCCTTCGTCTTCTGCCTGCGCCTCGTCGTCTTCGTCTTCGTCGTCGTCGCCGTCGCCGTCGCCGTACTCCTCTCCATCGCCGTCATCATCGCCCTCGTCACTAGAGCCTCCGGATCCTTCGCTGTCCCCTTCACTACCAGGGTCGTAATCCTCCTCGTCTTCGTCTTCGTCGTTTTGTAGCTGCTGTTCAGCCTCGAATTGGGCCTTCTCCAGTTCGGTGCCGCCTTCAGCATCACCACCCTCACCTTCGCCCGAGCCCTTCTTTGGGCCCCTGTTTTCAGCAAGCTGAAGCCTAGCCTTTCTCTGCTCCGCCATGCTCCTATCTTGCAACCGGTTGCGCGCCACGTAATCGCTAATACCTCGGTAATCTTGTTGATCCAACATGCCGAACTCCAGTTCCTCGTTTGGTTCACCCTCCCCAGAGAAAATCTCCACCACCATGTTGAAAGTAATCTGCAGGATTTGGGTGTAACTGATCGCAGCAATGCGGTTGAGAGGAATAAAGATCAAGGGCTTCTTGAACCCCCACAGGATTCCGGTGTCAAGAAAGAACAGATACCCATCCTTGGAGCCGCGGAAGCCACTCACATGCACCGCCCTTTCGTTCGGTCGATGGGGCTGGCGAACGACGCTGTGAAATTTGCTGGGATCGGCCGCGACGAGATCTCGGGCGTTCCCGGCGGCTCGCAACCGCCTCTCAAATGCCCAGTGGAAGAG
Source organism: Metarhizium album ARSEF 1941 (assembly GCF_000804445.1). Lineage (NCBI taxonomy): Eukaryota > Fungi > Ascomycota > Sordariomycetes > Hypocreales > Clavicipitaceae > Metarhizium > Metarhizium album. The sequence goes on from NW_024467610.1 coordinate 131,494, forward strand.
CGACTCGTACGTGTCCGATACCGCGGCAGCAGATGGCGCTTCGGTGCCGCCGACGGTACCCTCCTTGGGCGCGGTAGCAGGAACTGTGAAGACCAGCGGCTCGACGGTCGGGGGACTGTCCTTGGACGGCAGGCATGTTCCCCGTGGGAAGAGGACGTAGTTGTGCTGTATTTGCGCCTTTTCTGGCACCGGCAAATAGAAGAGGTACTCTGCAAAAGGTCAGGAGCTTGGAAACTTGTATCCCAGTGGCGGTCGATCGAGATGGCTCGCAAACGCGTACCGATGTCCTTCCATGCGTATGTCATGCCTGGAACAGGGGCCGCCGTTCCAGGGGCCCTAGCGTAAACAAAATTCTGGCTGAGGCATATCTCGAGTTTCTTTCTTTGGGGAACCGAGACGGATATTTCCTTGACATGTAGTAGAACGGGCTCGTCAGAAGCGTTCCCGGAGCTTGCTGCTGCCTGTTGCGTGCCATTCGCAGCATCCGTCGCAGGGTCGACTTTCCGCCTCTTGAGGGCGGGCTCGCCATCGTTGTGTAGCATGCCGTAGACGTGGCCGGCGATTTTGTTGAAGAGAGAAATGCGTCCGGGCGAATCTGGAACTGTCGTTAGAGCCTCAGAGAGCGACTCGGCCATTGTTCACGGAGCCTCCTGCTTACCAGCGGCTCGTTCGATCCCCTCGATAATGTCCGGACGCGACTGGAAGATGAGGCCAAGCCTCTGTGAGTCTAGGGCTGTAGCCATGTTGACGGGTTCCATGCTTGCCAATTGACCTGTACCAGCGAAGAAGAACGTGATGGAGAAAGCAATTGACCGAGCGGTTCTGGATTAAAAGATATGCTTGCCACCACGGCTGTGACTGGCGCGGCGACTGAACAAAGCTACATAATCGATGTCGGCGTGGAACTTGTATGATTACATAATAATTTTGGGTTTCTTTTTTGGCCCTTGCCCCGCCGAGGGGTCCGTCGAGACTCGAATGCGTCCATCCATCCGTTGGCAGCAGCCTCATCACCACCATCAAAGAACGACAAGCCTGCCGCAGGGTGTCGTCCCTTGCCCTGGGACAGAGACTTCATTCGGGAGCAGAGACGTCCGTCGGCGGAGCCATGTCAGCTCCGTTCCCCAATCTTTACACGCATAGAAAGGTCGCCGGAGGGGCAGCCAGACCCTGTGACGTTTGCTACAAGCCAAGCACTTCCGTTCTCATCACGCCGGACAAGAAGGTAGCTTTCGACATGTTGCGTGCTACGTGCTGTACGGTCGGCGCTAAGAATGGGGTCTAACGTCCATGCAGGACTTTTTCTACGTGTGTCCATCGCACTTGAAGGACACCTACTTCTGCTCTCCGAAGATAGATGAGGGTGCTCTCAAAGCCAGGCGCGAGAGAGAAATAGCCGAGGAAACAGAGAAGTTAAAGAAGGAGTACGAAGAACGTCAGCGCAAGAAGAAAGAAAAGGAGTCAAAAGGTAAAGACAAGGACAAGGAAAAGGACAAGGAAAAGGACAAGGATAAGGACGAGGGCAAGAACGCAGATAAGAGGGAGGATAGCAAAGAAAAGGCTGATAATGAATCAGCAAAAAATGTATGCACATGACAAGACTGTTGCTTACAACATCTGACCTGCCGCCAGTCCCAGGACGAGCCATCTAGCACACCAAACGAAGAGCCTCGCGTCTTTGAGCTCAAGAGGTTCGACTGACTCCCTCCTTCAAACATCTACCGCGCTAATCATGTCAGCGCCTTTTACCAACAACGGCTCCAAAGAAAACGACAGGCTGAAGCAGCAAAGAGAGACCGAGAGCGTGTCTCCCAGCCTGGATATTTCCCATCTGTCCCATCTGCTCCACCCGCCAAATAACCATACATTTCATCCTTTTGCATTCCGGAACACATCTCGGGTCACAGCTTGATCATGCAGAAGCCAAAATGCTTGCCATGAGGCATTGAGTGAGTATACTGCGCCAAAAAAAATACACCGAGCTTGATTGTGCGGATTCGTACCAACTCCCAAGCTTATGCCTGTGAATGAATCACACATACGAAGTTTCTTCTCAGTCCACGACTAGTGAATGCTTAAAAGAACAGAATGCTTCTGCGCAAGTCAATTCATACACCGAGTAATCGTGGTATAAAACGCCCTTGCATTCCTCTGCATCCAACAATCTCTTGTACGCTACGTATCTGCTACGCATCTTGTAGACGATGAAGCGAGTGCTCAGAGAAACGCTCATATCTATTTACTGTCTACACTCACATAGTGGGACCGAGTTGTAAGCGTTACGTGCCCTCTTGCAAAGACAAAACAGGTCGAGGAGGGAGCTGTAATGCGACGAAAGGATAAGCTGAAAGACGAGCTACGGAAGACCTCTCCCGAGGGCGGTGCAGAGGAGCCTCGCGACACGCCAGAAGAAACCTTGAACGAAAAAGGGCGACAGCCCCAAGCTCAACAATGCGAAAGCAAGGCCCACTAGATCAGGAGATCCAGAACAGCGGCTTGCTGCAATTCATCAGCAGCCTAGATCTCCAAGTTTCTGAACCCTTGAATCATGGCCTCGAGCGAGCCGCGTCCGTCACAATGTCGAAACGCTGGGGCGACCCTCATGAAGGAGCCAAAACACGGCAACATGGCCTTTGATATCTTCTTTACGGTCGAGAATGCGGCGGGGCTTGACGTCGCCAGATGCCTGCCGCCAACCGCAACGAAGAGAGATACACCAGGCCAAAACGCCAGCGCAAAAGCTCACCGTCGCCGACCGCGGCGTCGTACAGACCAGCGTGGTGTCCCTCCTGGGTCGCTTGGCCTTTTTGTTCTTCTTTGAATCAAGGCAATGCCATTGATTGACTTGGCAAACTTCGTGGCGGCGGACTGGAGATGGCCGTGCATGGACAGCGTGGGTTGAGCGTCCAAGTTGACAAGGCTAGAAGCGGCAATCGAGAGGAGAGCGTCATTACCAGCGGAACCCAACCGCCCAAGCATGAAGCCGTGTGCCGTATAGCCGTGGGGGTTGGCCGACTCGTGCTCCCAGCTATATTGGATATTTCAGTCCAAGGCCCGCGGCAAAGCTCCTCTGTATGGACCCGGCGCACCGACTACAGGCATGTCAGGCCGTGTCTTGGGCTGTGCGAAGTGGCGATGAGCGCATTGCACATGTGTCTTGTCTTCCAGCGGAAACGTTTTGGGGAGGGGCGTGTGCGTGGTGAGGCCGGACAAGATACGTGGACGGCATGGACCCTCAACGATGGTGTCATGGGTAGCAACGCAGCGATGACACAGGAGGTGGGAAGCTGAAATGAGTCCATGGAGCACGGCGAGCCGGGGAGGGGAGGACGCGCATATTAAGCGGCTTCACCATCAACAGCGCTTGCGTCGTACGCTCGGGGGGCGGGGGCGTCACTCATCGTGTCATGACACGGCGGTGGCTGGGCGGTAGGGAAATCCCTCTTCCACTTACTCAGTGTCAGAGCGGGGGGCCCGGCAGCCTGGATGATGGATTCGATGGTGCCCAACGTAAGAAGGATGGATAGGGAGAGGGGGGAGAGAGACAGAGAGAGAGAGACAGAGAGAAAAAGAGAGAGAGAGAGAGTGTGTGATGAGAGACATGGCGCAAGGGGTGCTTTTGCTTACGGCAGTGGACCTCGTCGACCAACGCGCGCGCTTATGCTGCGAGCGAGAAACGGGCAATTTTACGCCTGAGATGGGACTCGCTTGACCGACCTAAACGCTTCACGCAGGAATCCGTTCCGGCAGCGTCATGGCGGTATACGTGCTTACGCCGGCCTCTCTGCTCGCTGGCTGGGAACAAGACTGCCCCACGATTTACTCGTTCCTCTTGACTCGCCAGCGGGGAGGGGACGGACGGAGGGCAAACTGCACTTGTCGTCTGCCAGTCCGCAGTGAGATTTAAGGCACTCCAGCAAGGCTCTGCAAACCCTCGCCCGCGGGGGGGGGGGGGGAGCCGCGTGCCTGCTGACGGGCTGTGGCATGCAGTGCTCCGTATGTACCATGTACGATGTAGGGCCCCATGCAAGGCCTTTCCCGGTCAACTTGCTAGATCTGGGCCCGGATCTCGGCGAGTGGCGTGGCCATGACGGACGAGGATGAGGACCGACAAGGCAGAGGCAGCGCTTGCTGCGACATCACGTAAACGGAGGCGTGCGTGATGCGACTCGGCCACTGTCAGCGCCGCTCCCTTGCGTCAGGATAGGATAGGGACGGCGTCAGCTTGGTAGGCCACACTCGGCACAGAGTGACTCGGATCGTTGTCAGTCATCGAGGAACCCCCAGCCACGACCCTGCAACGTCACGCACGGCAACCTAGCCATCTCATCTTCCTTCCCCTCGGCGGAGGGGGGAGAGGGGGCCGAAACGTGGCACCGACTGCCTTGATGGATGGATGTTCAGGACAGCCGGAAGGGGCCGTCGAGGATGCAACGGCCACGACAACAACTGGCATGACTCAATCTCATGGCCTCTGAAGCATGCCAAGAAGTTGGCCGTCAATGTACCTCGGCCGCGTGACCGAATCATGCACCACGCGACTCGTCCACCCGGTACGGAGTACTCCATATGAAAAAAAAAGGGGGGGGAGGGGGGAGGCCCTTACAAGCCGCTTTCTTGTGCTACCGGCCCGGGTCATGGTGAGGTTGTCCGCCGCCAGGTGCCAAGTACATGCTGGCAATGTTGGTGTATACTATATTATATAGTGCATCCCGGGATACACACGCACATACATGGACATGGATACATGGGCCTGTCCAGTTTGCCCAAACTCGTCGACACAGTCACTCTTCGCAGCACAAGCGGTGAGAGCCGGGAAAAGGTATCCCTCAACGACAGCCAGGATCAAACAGGCGACGGGCCACGGCGCGCCGAGGGTGTAAACATGTATATTTTTTGCTTTCTCTTTTTTAAAGAAACTCCACGGCCTGACCGACCCTGACCCAATCCCCGAGTCAGCGTCCGCGCCGCGACAAGCGCCCGGTCCCCAGTCGTGGTCGTGCTTGCCGAAAACGTCCTCCGCCTCGCCCGGCATGACACGGCCGGGGACTCGCATTCACCACGTATCGGAAAGACAAGGCGTGATGTTGCGTGTGCCGTGCCGATCCGTCACAACTCAAGTGGGGCCGTCGGTGCCGGCCTCGGGCACGGCGTCCGGTGACGGCACACGGGGCCTCGACGGACCTCTTGAAACGGTTTTCCCCCACGGACATTGCAGGTTTGTGACCACGGCACTGTCGTGCAGTCACGACGTCTCCAACTTGGTCCGCCATGGTCTGCAAGCCCGGGCGTCGAGGACCTAGACGGAAAAAAAGAGCAGAATGCAAGTCTCTCGTGCCCTCGAGAAAAGAGCTCGAGATGCTGCTCAAAGTCGGAAAATCGGCCCCAGAGGAGGTTGTTGGCCCCTGTTCTGGCGGCGCCGTCGTAGCCTTCACCTCGGCCAGCCTTAAAGGCCGTCTTGAAACCGCCGTGAGACGCAGACCGGGAGAAGAGCCGGGGCGAAACAAAAGGCCGCGCAGAGATGATGTACGTGGGAACAGGTATACTCGGTACAGCAAAGACAAAGGCCGAGACCATTGGACGCATCGGGCGAGTCATGGCGGCGCAGAAAGGCGGAACCTCGTGGTGCTCTCGGCTTCTCCCAACCGCATTTCGTCGTTGTCAGCGCCCAAAGAGGTCGCGCCGACGCGGCATCCAACGTCTTTGACTATTGATGATTGCGCCGTGTGTCTGATGCCGCTGCATCAAATAGCTGCGTGACATGTGTTCTCTACCAACTTGTGATTTATTCCTTTTTTTTTTTTTACAAGTTGCCGCCACCCCTCCCTGGCCCGGGAGGCATTCGAATGCCCATGTTTCTCCCAACCTCGCTCAGCCTTGGGTCTTGCCCTTGGCCCACGGCCCCACGACTCCTCCTCACCTCCTCGTCGACTCTCGCTCTCTGCAGAGACAGGCCCGGCGTGACCCATCCGCCGCAGGCACACCTGATGCCCTTCCAGTCGTAGCGTCCGACGGCAGCGCCGCACCGTTCGTTGGGGCAGCTCAGTCGGCCGTTGAGCTGGCCCTTTTCCAGCTCTCGCCGCATCCAGCTCAGTGGCTCGACAAAGTAGTGCGGGCACGCCTGCCGGGGGCCAACCGTCGCCGACGACCCGGCGGCGACGTGCTCGTTGATAAAGGGCGCCGTGGCAAGTGTCCTTCTGCACTTTTTGCATCGCAGCGCCAGCCCCGTGGCTTGCCCCCCTCCTCCTGTGCCGGCGGCAGCAGCTCGAGAGGCCGCAGCCGGGGGCTCCTCGTCCTCGAACCGCAGTCGGCTGGGAGCCTGGCCGACAGCGACGTGTTCCTCGACCTCGCGCTTGTACGCCCACCGCTGGTACAGAGGACGCGCCTCCACGTCGTCCGGGCAGCCCATCTCCCACCAGAGTGCCAGCTGCCGCATGAAGCCGTCGTTGGGCTCTGCCATCGGTCGCGTCCGTCGGACGAGCGCCAGCGCCAGCTCGACTGCCTCGCGAGCCGTCTCCTTGCGCGACCTGATGCCGCCCGCGCTCTGGTCGCAAGAATGCGCCGCCGGACCGCCGGCGTCCTTCCCGCCGCCCAAGTCGCCATACGCCGAGGCCGGCACGACGTTGGCGTCGAACCGGTCCGGATACCGCCAGAGCAAGTACGCCATCACAATCGACACGGAGCGAGACTTGCCCGCGGCGCAGTGCACAAAGACACCGCCCGCTCGGGACATGCTCTCAGCCGCGGGCGCGCCGTCGGCAGTGGATGCCCTCAGCCTCTCCAGTCCTTCCTCCACGATGCCGCTCTCCCCGCTCCCGTCTCGTACCGTGTCACCTCGGCTCTCGGCCTGGTCCGAAGGTGAGCGCCCATTCTTGTTTGCCGGCCCCCTCAATCCGTCGTCAATGAATCTGACTGCTCTGGGCAGTTCAACGAGCAGATTTGACTCATCCACGTCGTCTATGTCGATGAGCAGGTGGCGAAACTGCTTGCCGTACTCGGACCACGGCTCGTCTTTGAAGTTTTTCAGGCTGTCCGGGCTGAAGCCCACCACTGACAGGACATGCGTTATGCCCTTTTCCGTGAGACTATCCGAGCGGCGAAGAGCCCAAATCCTGCAAGTAATAAGTTGGCAACTTGCTGGCTTGGCGGTGGGAGGTTCCCGCGGCCGACTACCCGGCGCGTGGTGTACACGGAATGACGTAAGAAGCGCACGTACCCGCCTACGTAGAGGTTGTCCCGGCCGTCAATCCGACTGAGGGCCATTTCGGCAATGCTCCTTTTCAGCCTGTGCAATTCTTGGTCGTCGAGCTGGTGGCCGAAAGCATCCCCCCATTGGCGGAGCGGCTCACGGTCGTCAAGGGGATCCAGCTCGTCGGCGTCCCCTACTGGCTCTGGGACGCAGGACAGATGATGTCCCCGGTGGAATGTGCTCGTCGGCGTTGTGACGCAAGGCAAGTCGGATCGATGTGCCTTGATGGAAATTTTTCAGCAAAGTGATGATGATGGCGGTGCGTGTGGGGTTGGGGGGGGGGGGGGTCTAGTCCCAGTTCCGAGAAACGGTGGTTTTGATACCAAGGGAGAAAAGAGGAGGAAGAAGAAGAACAGACATGTTTCTCCCGTAACGTGATGTAATTGAGCGTCGGCTAGTCCAGCACGTCGCCTACTCCGCGCCAGGTGATGAACTTGGTCGCACCTGCCGCGCTCCGCCACAGCCTGTCCAGTCCCCACGGCCGCACGGCCACACCAGACACACACCAGCCACGGCCGCCGCGCCGTTGGTACCTCTCCGTACGGGGGCGCACCCAGCCTTACGGGGCGTGGCGTCTCATCCGTCCCATCACATCACATTGCACGGGGTACCGAGTTACCGAGTACACACGCGGAGTAAGGCCATGTCGTCGTCCAATCCAATCTCACCGACAGACCCAACCCCGCCGAACCAACACAAACAGGCCAGGCTACTTTACTTGCACCCACCCGCACCGCACGGCCGTCTCCCACTGGCATTCCTGCCCGGCAACTTGTCCGCTGCCTCTTGCTCGTCTTCATCCGGGCCATTTCTCCGCTGCTCCGCCGCCCGCCGCTCGGCGATTTCCTCACCGCGCACAGCCCAGCCAGAAAGGCCCAGGCCCCGGTGGCGCCACAGTCCCCCTCCCCTTCAGCTGAACGGCCAAACCACAGCCAACCCAACCCGCCCTCACCACCCTGCGACGCGAAGCCGTATCCGCGTGCGTGGTGGCGCCCTCCCAGACAACCTCCCAGGCAAGACAGCACGGCCGAGCGTCTGCGCACTCCGACACGACATGTGCATGTCGATACAGGCTCAGCCAACCAAACCCAGCCGCCCCCCCTTGGACTCGGCGGCGCGTGCGCGCTCCACACAACACAAACCACTTGCAAAGAATACTTCAAGTACCCAGGCAAGCAAGCAAGCACGCAAGTATACTTTTCTTTCGGTAAATACGTACGTAGTTGGAAGCCCAGCCTCGGTCCGCCCCAAAATCTTCCTCGTACTCGTCGTGCTGGACCCAAAGGGTTCATCCCGAGTCCAGTCCAATCAAGCCCTACTCCGTGCAAGGCGAAAACTGTATAACCGAGCAAATCAGTTACTTCCAAACTACCGAGTACCTCGCGCTCCTTACCGAGTTGCGACCAATAGTCAAGTTATTGATTGGTAAAAGAAAGACATGGCAGCGCTCGCAGGGCCCGACATGGCCCTACAAAGACTACTCTCTCGTGCACACACCTGCATCCTGCATACATACGAGCTGTCGCCAATGCGTACCGAGTACACGTGTCCAGGCCAAAAGCCATCAGTCACCATTAGTATTGCCCTTCATCCGGAGCGACCGTGCCGGCCCGTTTCGCCCGCCTGGGTATATCTGTGCCATGGACAAACAACAAAAACCCAACAAAGGACACCACCAGTTCATGCCCGACACCATCTTGCTCGCTGGCCTGTTCCACGCCGTGGCTGCGTCAGCAACACCCTTTGCCCTGGTGCCATGCGCAGACAGGGATCAGCGGCTTCAGCCCTCCCAAAACTGCAAGCCACACGCGCTCAGTTCCGCTGCTGCATGCGAGAAATCACGGGAGTCCTCTGATCCTCTCTCTTGCCACCCATCGCGAACCCCAGTATGTTGTTGGCAATCTCAACCTAGCCAGGCCACAAAGCTGCCCGTGTACAATGACCGACGGACGGGCATGTCCGACGGCAACAGAGGACTACCCAATATCCAGTCCCTCAGACCAATTGAATCTTGGGCCTCGTCGGCATCATGGTTTCAATTTTTCTTCTTCCTCGCCTCTTGCAGGAGTACCTTGTTGGAACCTGCCAAAAAAGTGTTTGAGGCGCTACCACAGTGTCGAGCGACCTGGAACAAAACAATCATCTACTTTGACTTGTCAGACCCTGAAACGGCTCAAGTGTCCAAATCACCATCGCGCACTTTTATTTCACCCCGGACCACAATGGTATTTGCCGTCAAGTCCCCCACCGGAACTCCAAAAACAAAGATACATAAATCAAGCAAATATCGTCGCGTCGTACTAGGTCAGGTAGTGAGCAATGTGGCACAAGACGTATGCGTCATCGCCGCATTCAACCCGTCATGTTTAGCGGCAGCGAGGGCCATTCGTGGTGGTGAACAGTCGTAAGCGTGTACATGGACCAGCACGTCGTTCATCGCGGTGTTGGGTCCTCATCCATCATGCATGCATTCTCTAGCATGTTCGTCCATTTACCGCTAGTTCCCGCATGGCTATGTTTCAGATGCTGCCGGAAATGATCCGCTCTGTAAAATTTCTTCGAAGAGTTGCACTCTCGGAATTTGTGAACTTCTAGTAGATGACGGATGCGATCATCCCAGTCCTGATCCGTGGCCTGCTTGGGGACAACCCCTCTAGAGAAAGCTCCGTTACCAGGGCCTCTACCTGAGCGGGGGAACTCATCGCCGCAATAGCCGCAAGTGTCGGCTTCTCCGGGATGGCTAGTCGACTCATGAAACGCCCGATCATAGCCTGATATTGCTGAACACGACCATGAATGCCGGCGAACATGGAGCGAGTTTTGATGTCGCTCCGCCTCATTCTTGTTCTTGAAACGATTGCCACAAAACGAACATTCGTACTGTTTCTCGGCCTCGTGAGCACTATATGGTCTGTCAGTAGTACACGAGAGAGAGAGGGCACTAAAGACGACAAGAGTAAAAAAGGGGGGGAATAAACGTTGCCCCTGCAGCCACAAGACAAGGTTCATGGTACGTACCTGAGTTCTTCAGCGGTATCAAATTTTTTCGGCTTTTTAGGGCAACAGTCACACATGAAAAGACGCTGAACCTTTGCGCCTGCAGGTTTTTGGATATCTGCTAGCTTCCTGGGGCTTGTTCCACATACGGTGCGTCCATGTACACCCCCCCTGCCAGAGATGGAGTTTCGTGGACTGTGGTTCAGTGAGACAGGCGTCGTGTATGGCGAATTGCAAGATGTCGGAGAGACACCGCCGGGGGACGCAGCACCAGGTGATCGACGGCTGAATGATGTCGTGGTGGTTGCACTCGATGGAGCCATGGACATGGTAGAAATGTAAGAATTTGAACGGGAGACAGCGGAAGACGATAAAGACGACGTTTGTGGCACGAGGGTGAGTCGGGGTGCGGGAGAGCCACGGGATCCAAGGTCTCGTCGGCGAACCTCACTCGAGCCTCCGTGGAGTACAGTTTCCCCTGACGGAGGACTAGCTGCTCTTCGCTTATGGCCAACAGTGGCATACGTTTCGTCCGGGTAAAGCCTCTTGGGCGACGTGGCCCCATCAATCTCCATGTCTTCTGCGCCAGTAAACTCATAGCTCCCGTGACTTGAGGACGCATCGTCACTGTTGTTTCGCCCTGAACGATGTCTTGGTGATTGGTCAAAATCTAATCCATCCTTGGACATGCGGTTGTCCCCGGGAAGGTGTCGAAACGGAGTAGATCGGGGGGAAACGGCAGAGAACATGGGCGCGTCCGTTATTCGGGCTGGTGAGTCCAGTAGCGATCTGGTGTGGATAGGCATTTGTACGGGTATACTCAGGGCCGGAGCTCGAGGGTCAGATTGCCGCCGTACTTGCTCGCTCAAGGCGGAAGATGTTGCCGATCGGGTGGACATGTCAAACGTCCTAGCAGCTATCGGATCCAACTTCTTCTTCATGCTATCACCATGCAAATCAGCGGCAGTTTGAAAGTGAAACTTGCTGCGGTGTAGGAATTCCGTGGGTCGAGGATCCCGAGTACTGTTGACCAAGTCAGTGAGTGTCAAAAGTTATATTTGCGGCCGTCTCTTCCAGCCAATCCTTGCTCGCGACTTGTAGCAGCTACAAACCTTTCTGTTGCAGTGTAGCTCGCGTAGCCCTCGTCACCATTGGCGCTGCTCCCGGTGCCTCTTCTCTTGCAACTTGATCTCTCATCGACAAATGACCCGGACTGCATGCTGCCGTACCCGCTGTGCGCAGATGAACCAAAGTGACTGCAGTCCATCGACTCCTTTTTCGAGTCGTCGGTACTATGAGCCGGGCCCTCCAAAAAGGGAAGATGACGCGGCGGGGGTAGAGGAGGAGGGACGACGTCTTTCTGATCGAGTCTCGGTATGGACATCGCGGAACTTGCGGGAAATGGCACATCGTGGTGAAGGTCGTAGCGTCCGGGGCCAGAGGAAATAATGCTCGGTAGACTGGGCGGTGGCTCCCGGTATCGCGGGGGGAAGGCCATTGCAGTCGAACAAAAATTGTCTCGCTCGACGGCCTCAGACCTGGGTCATGTAGTACCAGCGCGTACGGCTGACAGATGACGGCCGAGAGGCTGGCTGAAGGCCTTTAGCGGGGGGCGAATGGGATATGGAGGGCAAAGCGAGAAGGCAAGCACTGTCATTGATGACCGAAGACGCCCGCCAGGGGCCGTTGCTTGAGTCGTATGTTTGCACTGGCTGAGGGCCAATCTGTGCCTCGGGAGGGAGAGGAGGCTTCGGGATGGAATGGCAGAGGGGAGCTTGTTTGTTTTCGACTGGAAAACCAGGGCTAGCTATCGCGGCAGCAGCGGGACCATCGATCCTTGGTGGAAGCGAAAAAGTAGAATAATTGAAAAGGAAGAATAGAAAACCAGGGTAGAAAAAGGTATGGACAGGAGAAGGAAGAATAAGGAAGCAAACAAGGGACTAAAGCAGAACGCAAGATGAACCGCCGGGAGTGGTGCACGAGGACGCGAGTCCAAGAAAGAAGAAGGCGCGGGTATAAGTGAACGGCGAAGGGACCAGTTGACAACGGATAAGGTTCCCAAGGCCAGTCCACCCGTGGTCGAGGGCTCTGGCTCGGTTTTGTTGCCTCCCGAGTGCGCGAGTGAGCAGGTGGAGGCTTTGCTCTGGGACCTCGTGTGGTGACGACGACCTGGTGAATGGGGGCGTGTTCACGGCGTGGTCGGGAGGGTGTGTTTAGCGTCAATTGATCAGAGGGACCAGGACCATGTAGCTGTGTGAGGTGTGAGATGGAAAGTGGACGGCCGGCAAGGCAAGGCAGGGCAGGCGCTAGGCCGGTGGATAGGCCGGGAAAGAGCACAGGCGGGTAAGTGCCCAGTCCCACGGTACCAACGTACCGGCGTAACAAACCCAGGTAGGGCACATGGATGATGAGTGCTAAGAATCGCGCCAGGAATTACTGCGTGCCTGAGCAACTTGAGTAAGTACTTAGTAGGTAAAGTACCTACCTGCTGCGTACGTGCTTCAGTACTTGGGTACTAAGCAAGTAAGTTAAGTAAGTAGGTTCTCTAGTACTCAAGTAGGCAGGTACCTGCTCAAGTAGGGGGTTTGCCCAAGTGCACGAACAGGGCAGCTGGTGTGACCCCCGGGTACATGCCACCAGCAGACTGCAGACTGACTCGTACCTCTCCGTCACCTCGCTCTGCAGCCTGCAGCTCCAGTAAGTACGTTGCACAGCCATACAACGTTGTAAGTCAAGCAATCCACGCCCCCTCACCTCTCATCCCATCCTGAGGTTCCCAGGGCTGCATCTGCTTTGCACCAAGGATGGATTGACTATCGACATGTTGTACACCCAGGTTCCTATGTGTGGGCAGGTAAGTAGGGGTGCCCAGGTACGTTGAAGGAGGCAGGTCAACGAAGCCTAAGAATCTGCGCCCCCCAGGGGCCAACGACGGTCCAGCGTGCGGCTGCAATACTCGACAAACATCGCCTCATTCGGCTCGCTGCCGTTGCCTATTGGCTTAGATGTCCCCTTGCCATATAATAGTATCCTGCACTGGTTCTCCCATGCCGTTTGCATTGGTGGTTACCGCCGAATCATCGGTACCACTCGACGATTGAATGCGACTAGCTGAATTGGCAGGGTGCTAGCTCAGAGTTTCGGCCTCGTGCCCTTAAAAACGCCGCTCCGCCCACAGACGTAGAGGCCGCGCGTATGTCAGTCATGTCGATTAGCATTGGTGCTGCTCGGCATGTGTAGTCTTTGGGGTCGCAGGCGAGAGCGAGAAGGATCCGAAAGACCGAATAACGAGCGGCTTGCCGCAGGGCAGATCGTAGGCCGCGTGGAATCAAGCGCTGTCGGCGGTGTCGAAAAGAGCAAAAGAGAGGAGGCGTTGGCGGGGAAAGCCGCAGGTATTCCTGCACATATATGGATGGACAGTAACTTAGTAGTCGAGATGCGTGAGAGCCGGAGGGGGGCGCAGAGAGCATCCAGATGAGTATGCACATCTGTAACATGTACATGCATCTCCATCTCTACATATCTGTCCAAGGTCGTCCTGGTTTCAGGGATATGTAGATTGAACAACAGCCTTACCGAGTGCAGCTCGACATATCCGCTCTGGACCGATTCTGACGCATGGTAACATAGTATGGGTTTCTGTGGTCTGGCATTTGTCTGGCACCTCGCACCTCGCGTTCCAAGCGACTGACTGACTACTTGAGCCTAGGCCACCCCAGCCCACATCTGTTTGCGAGATTTTGCGGCGACTTTGCGCCATGGCATCCGTCATTACTCAGTTCACTGATCTGCCACGCGTAACAATGCAAAGAGGAGGCGTTGCTGGCGACGCCCACCACACGCTCCAAGTTCCAACAGGTCGAGGACGCCAACTGGGAAATTGGCCGCTTGGTCGCCGAGTAACAGGACTGAGAGCATGACTACCACTAGTCTACTACTTAGTCCCGAGTTGTCGAGTCTCCTCCGTATATAAGAACGAGTGCCAGGCAGCCCCAGCACCCGAGGGCGAGGGTGCCGAGGGTGCTTTGGAAATGCTTGTGTGCTCGAGTGCACCTCGAACCGTTGCTGGAGCGTCTCTGGTGCACTCCGACCTAGTATTCCCCCTCCTCCGTGTAACAAACAGCTCAATGGCGCCCGGCGGTGGGTAAGACTCCGAGCGTGTGCTGCAGATGAGTCAAGACGCTGCCGTATGACGGGGAAACCCAAACAATAGATGCGTATCAGGCATTCTGCGATGGAGGAATAGGCAGGTTCCTCTAAAAACCTCAAGATGGTCTGCTGCCCGTGACCATGGCCGCCCCCTTCACCCGAGTCAGAATGGCCTGCGCGGCATCTGGGTGGGCAAGTGAGGGTCTCCCTTCTAGAGGACATATTAGATGGAGTGGGAAGTACAGAATGCAAGATAGTACAAACTTAAGTACTTACTGAGACGTCGGTCGAGATGGTCGGTGTAATGTTGCTGAACATTCAAGTCGAGGTCCAACTAGCAACCAGGCCCAACCAGGGCCGTAGAGGAGGGCCAGGTGACGATGAACTGTTGTTGAATTGTTGTTACACTTGCCCCTTGGTCGCTGTCTCTCGTCTTGCTGCGTTTCCAATTGCTTCACTGCGGTGTGAACATGCCAAAAAAACATTGGCCGCGATCAAGTGGACACCCCGTTCCAGACATGAAGCACAAGAAAAAAAAATATAACAAAGAAAAAAGGAAGGAAGGAAAGAAAAAAAGAAAGAAAGGAAAGGATGCCTGGCCAGCTCGAGCCTGCCCTACCTGGCTGCTCCAGTAGCTAGGGCAAAGCAAAGCCGGAACAAGCTGCAAATGTACTTGAGGAAGTAGTACTTTAGGTCCCGGCCACGATATACAGAGGCAGAAGTACCGACAGACGCACCACGGATTTTTGACTACTCCGTACCGCCACCTTGTCGCATCCACGCCAGATTGATGATGGATTCAATCCGCCAGAGCCTGGATCAGCGATCGCCTGATTTCTTTCTTTCTCAGCCCTGGTGGCCCACGTGACACAGGGATCATTCTATGCTTGCCCGCAGGCATTCTCTAGACCGGCCCGTCAATTTGTCTCGTCACTCTTGCTCTTTCTTGCTGTTTCCGTATCGCCGCGCTCACGAGCAACCATCGATCCAGAGTCAAGGGGCTGGCAGAATGGGGGCGAACCGTCGACTGTGGGCATCATTGGCTCCTTCGCAGTCAACCGATAGCCTGGGAACGGGCAAAGATGGACGCTATTGCACTATCAGGTCTGCCCGGCGCGATCTGAGGCGAGCTCGTCATGAACGCCTCACGAGTGGGAGTCACACTACGACCAGTCCCCCCAACACACGCAAACAGGCTCGAATCCCGCCCAAGCACACCTTATTAGGCTCAGTCATGGTATATTGCTGTCCATGCGAAGTATACGCTCCCGAGTCGCCGAGACAGCCTTCCCTGCTCTAGGTGTCAAAGAATGAATGGGTACTCCGTACGTTGTGCTCACGTTCAATTCTGTCCAAATGGAAACGGCGGCTTTTTCGGTCACGCATAAGGATTGAGGCAGAGGCCGTCAGACAACTGCATGCCGTGCAGTGCTACTACTGCTGGGTGAACACCTAGGTAGTGAGATGCCACCGTGGACCGGGAACAAGGAAGCCATCTTGCACAGAGGGCAAGCTCTTCACAGACTCTTTAATGCCATCTCTCTCCCAGACGATTGCCGCCTCAGAAAACGAGTGGCAGATTAATGATTTGTGGCTGGCTGTGTCCCCGAGACGGCAAGTCATCGGGTCCGGGACATGGGCAACCATGTCTTGTTACTTGCGCCACTTCCACTGAAGACAGTGTACGATTCAGCCCTAATAGCTACCGGCCCGGGTTACAAGGTCATGGTTACACGGCGCCTATAATGATGATGCATGGGCTCGGCCGACCAACCAGACCCAGACTGTTGTGTCGGGTGACTCGGGTCAGGCCTCTGTGCGAGGACGACGAGAACTATGTCTTTGTCCGTCATCGCATGAGACAATAAGCCACCCGGGCGATCTATGCAACGACAAATAGACACTCATGCCCGTCACCAAGGCGGGCTAATTTTCAAGACGGCGCCTCTTTGCAAATAATTATCCTAAATTTCTAGTGCATCTATGTTAGGGACTAAGCGCGAAGAAGCGCAATAAATAGTTACTCTTAATTAAATGTAATACTATAGTATAATATAGCTACTAAATTAGCTGCAAATTAGCCTCTAGAGAACTTATATAAATAGAAGAGAGACTTCTACTAGTAGAGAAAGAAAATTTAGAGATTAATTGTTAACAGTAAAAACACAATAAAAAATATATATATAAAAACTAAGAGAACAACTATTATATATAAATTATATATAAAGAGAGATTATATAATATTATATATAAATTTTAATAAAATTTAAGCTTATATTTATTTATATATATAAATTTAGTAGAGAAAGAAATACTAGCTAAAAATATTTAAAAAGAACAAAAAGTAGTTATAGCTACTAAAGTATATTTTAAGCTACTAGCTATATTTAATTAAGTTGCTTTACTTATAATTTACTTATAAATAACTTTTCTTCTCTTTAATAAAATAAAGAGAAAATAAAGTTATTATAATTGTACTTTTTAATTTATACTATTATATATAATTACCTTTATAGCGTAGTAGTTAAGCGCTATAGAGCTCTATCCCGCTCTATAGAGAGTTAGTTTAAACCTAGCTAGAGGCACTTAAATTTTTAGCCTAGTTACCTAGAAATTTAGTTAACTTATAAACCTTATTATATAATTAAGAGGTAGAATTAAGCTAAGTCTACCTTAAAAATTAGCTAGTAAAGCTTAGAGCTTTAGAGCTAGAGAAAATTAAGCTAGTATATAATATAGCTACTATATATTATACTAAGGTAATAAGGTTAAAAATAAATAGAGAGAAATATATAGTTTAGTATTAATTATATAAAGAAAATACTTTATATTATAATATAATATAAGGCCTAAATGTAAAATAGCAGTAAGTAGAGTTTTTCTTTCTATTAGAGAGTTTTCTAGGCTTAATATAAAAGTAGATATACTAGTTATATAGCTATAAGCTATCTAGAGTAATAAATATATTATATATAATTTAGTACTATACTATAAGTTACTTCTACTTTTTATTAAAGACCTTTATTATTTTTTTTACTTAGTAATTAATTTATTATATAAGTATAATTTTATAATTTTAATAAAGTTATATTAATTACTTTAGATAGCTAGAAAGCTATATAACTAGTATATTAACTTTTTATATTAAACCTAGAAAACTCTTTAATAGAAAGAAAAACTTTACTTACTACTATTTTTACTTCTTAAGCTAGCTCTAGCTTTATACTAGCTAAAGTCTATTTATCTTCTATATATATATAATTATTACTAGCTTTACTAGCTATATTTTACAGAGGCAAATAGTCTCTATAAATCTAGCTTACTTTTAGCTTTATACTAAAGCTATTTTACTTTTACTTAGTTATTTATTACTCTCTTTATTTTCTAATTATTCTCTCTCTCTAGAGATATAGTTTATCTTAATATAATATATTATTAATTACTTTCTTAGAAGTAAGCTAGCTTAGCTTTAAATTATTATATTACTATTAATATAAAAATCAAGTATTTAGCTATAATAGCTTATATATTTAAATTTATCTTACTTTTAGTTTATATATAATTTACCTCTTAGCTTTATAGCTAGCTATAGCTAGTATACCTACTATATTAAACTTAAGCTTTTATTAACTATAAAGCTAGCTAGACTTTTTTTAACTTTCTTCTTCTTTTTCTTCTTTTTTTAAGCCTCTTGCTTTTAATATATATTATATTTATTACTCTAGATAGCTATTATAGTGTAATAGACTTAAGCTGTAGGCTTAAGTAGGTATAAAGCACTATATTAGTGCCTTATTAAATACTCTTTAAATATATATTAAACTTATATATATATAATAAGTAGAAAAGAGAGAATAAAGAGCTTTCTCTTTCTCTCTTTTCTCTTCTTAAGTTTATAGTTAATACTAGTAATACTTATATATAGTTACTTATAAAGCTAGTTCTTAATATACTATAAACTTTATTTTA
>NW_024467610.1:150001-150603 GCF_000804445.1 Metarhizium album ARSEF 1941
TAGTATAGTAAGTGCTAATCTAGAGAATATAATATACTAAATAATTCTTTATACTTTTTTTATTTAAGTATATAACTAATACTATTATATAAGCTAAGATAAAAGCTAATTAAAATAAAGCCTCTCTTTAAGAGAAATAAGTTTATATTTACTATATAGTAAAGCTTTATATTATATAAATTAAAGGCTAATAAGGTATTTATTAGTAGTGCTTATAATTAGTAGAATTTAGTCTTCTAGAACCTCTCTATAAAGGTCTAAAAATAAGTTGCTTTTTACTATAAAGTTAAAGTATTTATAAACTATAACTTAACTATATCTCTTAACTATCTAGCTACTATATACTTTGATCTCTATTAATAAGAAATAGCTCTTACTAAATTAAACTAAATATAGTAATACTTAAATAAAATATTTATAGACTTCTTTATTTAGTTTAAATAAACTAGAAGTAAAAAAGTAGAGAAGTTTATACTTAAAAAAGTATACTTTAGAACTTTATAAAGAGCTAAAAATAAAGAGCTTAATAAGTAATAAAAGCTATTTTAGCTAAAAGATAAAAAGTAGAGTAATATTTATATTATAGCTTAAGTAAATATTAT
>NW_024467610.1:150652-151777 GCF_000804445.1 Metarhizium album ARSEF 1941
TATAAAATAAGTTATAATAATAAAGAACTTATTAAAAAATAGTACTACTAAAGCTAAGTTAGAAAATAATAAGTCTTTATAATAAAACTTTTATTAAAAGTATAATACTATATAATAATTTATATACTTACTATATAAATAAACTAAATATAAAAGTTAAATAAAACTAATTTAAAAATAAATATAATACTTTTTTTATTTTTTATTTTAGTTAGTAAACTTAAGTTTATTAATACTTAAGTAAATATAAGCTATAATTATTATATATTTATAAGTAAAAAGTATATATAATAGTATAAACTATAGTAAATACTACTAGAGAAAGTATACTAAATTTATACTATAATTAAAACTAAGTAAAGTAGTTATTAATAATATAAGTTATACTTATTTATATTTTACTTAATAAAATTCTAAGTAAATATAAATAGCTAGAAATTTCTAGTTACTATTTATATAGTATTAAAGCTTACTAAAAATATAATACTTAAGCTTTTATAAATAAAGCGCTATAAAGTAAATATATATATAGCTATATAAAAGCTAGTAATTAATATAGTAGAAAAACTAGTAGTAAAAAGAATAAATTAATATTACTTTACTTCTTTATTAGTTATTATACTAAAATTAATATACTAAAGTTTAGTTTAGTAAGTTTATAAAATAATATAAAACTACTAATTTATAGTAATAAGTTTATATAAGTTAATATTAATACTATAAGTTTAAGCTATATTTAATACTAAAATAAAGGCTAAGCTGCTATTACTACTAAATTTACTACTACTACTAAATAAAGTCTAGAATTTTAAGAACTTCTTTAATAAAAAAGTAGCTATTATACTACTTTTTTATAGAAGCTTTTTTAATTATTATATCTACTTAAGAAAAAAAGTAGATAGTATACTTTTATAGCTTTCTTAAGCTTTTTTATATAATATACTTTATAAGTACTTACTAGAAATCTATAAGTAAATTATAAACTTTATAAATAAAGAATAAATATAAGTAAGCACTTTACTAGCTATAGCTTTAGTGCTATTAGTAAAAAAACTAAAGAAAAGTTAGTAATTTTATATTAACTATAAAGTACTAAATAAAGTAATAAAATAAAATTACTACTTT